>NW_022265183.1:47272-64772 GCF_002021735.2 Oncorhynchus kisutch | reverse complement strand
AAAGTAGTGTACTATATAGGGAATAGGGCTGTAGTATAAAGTAGTGTACTACATAGGGAATAGGGCTGTAGTATAAAGTAGTGTACTATATAGGGAATAGGGCTGTAGTATAAAGTAGTGTACTACATAGGGCTGTAGTATAAAGTAGTGCACTATATAGGGCTGTAGTATAAAGTAGTGTAGTATATAGGGAATAGGGCTGTAGTATAAAGTAGTGTACTATATAGGGAATAGGGCTGTAGTATAAAGTAGTGCAATATATAGGGCTGTAGTATAAAGTAGTGTACTATATAGGGCTGTAGTATAAAGTAGTGTACTATATAGGGAATAGGGCTGTAGTATAAAGTAGTGCACTATATAGGGAATAGGGCTGTAGTATAAAGTAGTGTACTATATAGGGCTGTAGTATAAAGTAGTGTAGTATATAGGGAATAGGGCTGTAGTATAAAGTAGTGTACTATATAGGGCTGTAGTATAAAGTAGTGTACTATATAGGGCTGTAGTATAAAGTAGTGTACTATATAGGGCTGTAGTATAAAGTAGTGTACTGTATAGGGCTGTAGTATAAAGTAGTGTACTATATAGGGCTGTAGTATAAAGTAGTGTAGTACATAGGGAATAGGGCTGTAGTATAAAGTAGTGCACTATATAGTGAATAGGGCTGTAGTATAAAGTAGTGTACTATATAGGGCTGTAGTATAAAGTAGTGTAGTATATAGGGAATAGGGCTGTAGTATAAAGTAGTGTACTATATAGGGCTGTAGTATAAAGTAGTGTACTATATAGGGCTGTAGTATAAAGTAGCGTACTATATAGGGAATAGGGCTGTAGTATAAAGTAGTGTACTATATAGGGCTGTAGTCTAAAGTAGTGTACTATATAGGGAATAGGGCTGTAGTATAAAGTAGTGTACTATATAGGGCTGTAGTATAAAGTAGTGTAGTATATAGGGCTGTAGTATAAAGTAGTGTACTATATAGGGAATAGGGCTGTAGTATAAAGTAGTGTACTATATAGGGCTGTAGTCTAAAGTAGTGTACTATATAGGGAATAGGGCTGTAGTATAAAGTAGTGTACTATATAGGGCTGTAGTATAAAGTAGTGTAGTATATAGGGCTGTAGTATAAAGTAGTGTACTATATAGGGAATAGGGCTGTAGTGTACTATATAGGGAATAGGGCTGTAGTATAAAGTAGTGTACTATATAGGGAATAGGGCTGTAGTATAAAGTAGTGCACTAGATAGGGAATAGGGCTGTAGTATAAAGTAGTGCACTAGATAGGGAATAGGGCTGTAGTATAAAGTAGTGTACTAGATAGGGAATAGGGCTGTAGTATAAAGTAGTGTACTATATAGGGAATAGGGCTGTAGTATAAAGTAGTGCACTATATAGGGAATAGGGCTGTAGTATAAAGTAGTGCACTATATAGGGAATAGGGCTGTAGTATAAAGTAGTGCACTATATAGGGAATAGGGCTGTAGTATAAAGTAGTGTACTATATAGGGCTGTAGTATAAAGTAGTGCACTATATAGGGAATAGGGCTGTAGTATAAAGTAGTGTACTATATAGGGAATAGGGCTGTAGTGTAAAGTAGTGTACTATATAGGGAATAGGGCTGTAGTATAAAGTAGTGCACTATATAGGGAATAGGGCTGTAGTATAAAGTAGTGTACTATATAGGGCTGTAGTGTAAAGTAGTGTACTATATAGGGAATAGGGCTGTAGTGTAAAGTAGTG
The DNA here is from genome assembly GCF_002021735.2 of Oncorhynchus kisutch. Classification (NCBI taxonomy): domain Eukaryota; kingdom Metazoa; phylum Chordata; class Actinopteri; order Salmoniformes; family Salmonidae; genus Oncorhynchus; species Oncorhynchus kisutch. Next base: position 63,033 of record NW_022265183.1, on the reverse strand, counting down.
CACTATATAGGGAATAGGGCTGTAGTGTAAAGTAGTGCACTATATAGGGAATAGGGCTGTAGTGTAAAGTAGTGCACTAGATAGGGAATAGGGCTGTAGTATAAAGTAGTGTACTATATAGGGCTGTAGTGTAAAGTAGTGTACTATATAGGGAATAGGGCTGTAGTATAAAGTAGTGCACTATATAGGGAATAGGGCTGTAGTATAAAGTAGTGTACTATATAGGGAATAGGGCTGTAGTATAAAGTAGTGTACTATATAGGGAATAGGGCTGTAGTGTACTATATAGGGCTGTAGTATAAAGTAGTGCACTATATAGGGCTGTAGTATAAAGTAGTGCACTATATAGGGCTGTAGTATAAAGTAGTGTACTATATAGGGCTGTAGTATAAAGTAGTGCACTATATAGGGAATAGGGCTGTAGTGTACTATATAGGGAATAGTGCTGTAGTATAAAGTAGTGCACTATATAGGGAATAGGGCTGTAGTGTACTATATAGGGAATAGTGCTGTAGTATAAAGTAGTGCACTATATAGGGAATAGGGCTGTAGTGTACTATATAGGGAATAGTGCTGTAGTATAAAGTAGTGCACTATATAGGGAATAGTGCTGTAGTATAAAGTAGTGTACTATATAGGGAATAGGGCTGTAGTATAAAGTAGTGCACTATATAGGGAATAGGGCTGTAGTATAAAGTAGTGCACTATATAGGGCTGTAGTATAAAGTAGTGCACTATATAGGGAATAGGGCTGTAGTATAAAGTAGTGCACTATATAGGGAATAGGGCTGTAGTATAAAGTAGTGCACTATATAGGAAATAGGGCTGTAGTATAAAGTAGTGCACTATATAGGGAATAGGGCTGTAGTATAAAGTAGTGCACTATATAGGGAATAGGGATGTAGTATTTTTTTAAACATTTTTTTATTTTTATTTAACCAGGTAGGCTAGTTGAGAACACCTTTATTTAACCAGGTAGGCTAGTTGAGAACACCTTTATTTAACCAGGTAGGCTAGTTGAGAACACCTTTATTTAACCAGGTAGGCTAGTTGAGAACACCTTTATTTAACCAGGTAGGCTAGTTGAGAACACCTTTATTTAACCAGGTAGGCTAGTTGAGAACACCTTTATTTAACCAGGTAGGCTAGTTGAGAACACCTTTATTTAACCAGGTAGGCTAGTTGAGAACACCTTTATTTAACCAGGTAGGCTAGTTGAGAACACCTTTATTTAACCAGGTAGGCTAGTTGAGAACACCTTTATTTAACCAGGTAGGCTAGTTGAGAACACCTTTATTTAACCAGGTAGGCTAGTTGAGAACACCTTTATTTAACCAGGTAGGCTAGTTGAGAACACCTTTATTTAACCAGGTAGGCTAGTTGACAACACCTTTATTTAACCAGGTAGGCTAGTTGAGAACACCTTTATTTAACCAGGTAGGCTAGTTGAGAACACCTTTATTTAACCAGGTAGGCTAGTTGAGAACACCTTTATTTAACCAGGTAGGCTAGTTGAGAACACCTTTATTTAACCAGGTAGGCTAGTTGAGAACACCTTTATTTAACCAGGTAGGCTAGTTGAGAACACCTTTATTTAACCAGGTAGGCTAGTTGAGAACACCTTTATTTAACCAGGTAGGCTAGTTGAGAACACCTTTATTTAACCAGGTAGGCTAGTTGAGAACACCTTTATTTAACCAGGTAGGCTAGTTGAGAACACCTTTATTTAACCAGGTAGGCTAGTTGAGAACACCTTTATTTAACCAGGTAGGCTAGTTGAGAACACCTTTATTTAACCAGGTAGGCTAGTTGAGAACACCTTTATTTAACCAGGTAGGCTAGTTGAGAACACCTTTATTTAACCAGGTAGGCTAGTTGAGAACACCTTTATTTAACCAGGTAGGCTAGTTGAGAACAAGTTCTCATTTACAACTGCGATCTGGCCAAGATAAAGCATAGCAGTGTGAGCAGACAACAAAGAGTTACACATGGAGTAAACAATTAACAAGTCAATAACACAGTAGAAAACAAAGGGGGAGTCTATATACAATGTGTGCAAAAGGCATGAGGAGGTAGGCAAATAATTACAATTTTGCAGATTAACACTGGAGTGATGAATGATCAGATGGTCATGTACAGGTAGAGATATTGGTGTGCAAAAGAGCAGAAAAGTAAATAAATAAAAACAGTATGGGGATGAGGTAGGTGAGAAAGGGTGGGCTATTTACCAATAGACTATGTACAGCTGCAGCGATCGGTTAGCTGCTCAGATAGCTGATGTTTGAAGTTGGTGAGGGAGATAAAAGTCTCCAACTTCAGCGATTTTTGCAATTCGATCCAGTCACAGGCAGCAGAGTACTGGAACGAAAGGCGGCCAAATGAGGTGTTGGCTTTAGGGATGATCAGTGAGATACACCTGCTGGAGCGCGTGCTACGGATGGGTGTTGCCATCGTGACCAGTGAGCTGAGATAAGGCGGAGCTTTACCTAGCATGGACTTGTAGATGACCTGGAGCCAGTGGGTCTGGCGACGAATATGTAGCGAGGGCCAGCCGACTAGAGCATACAAGTCGCAGTGGTGGGTGGTATAAGGTGCTTTAGTGACGAAACGGATGGCACTGTGATAGACTGCATCCAGTTTGCTGAGTAGAGTGTTGGAAGCCATTTTGTAGATGACATCGCCGAAGTCGAGGATCGGTAGGATAGTCAGTTTTACTAGGGTAAGCTTGGCGGCGTGAGTGAAGGAGGCTTTGTTGCGGAATAGAAAGCCGACTCTTGATTTGATTTTCGATTGGAGATGTTTGATATGAGTCTGGAAGGAGAGTTTGCAGTCTAGCCAGACACCTAGGTACTTATAGACTTCCACATATTCTAGGTCGGAACCATCCAGGGTGGTGATGCTAGTCGGGCATGCGGGTGCAGGCAGCGACCGGTTGAAAAGCATGCATTTGGTTTTACTAGCGTTTAAGAGCAGTTGGAGGCCACGGAAGGAGTGTTGTATGGCATTGAAGCTTGTTTGGAGGTTAGATAGCACAGTGTCCAAAGACGGGCCGAAGGTATATAGAATGGTGTCGTCTGCGTAGAGGTGGATCAGGGAATCGCCCGCAGCAAGAGCAACATCATTGATATACACAGAGAAAAGAGTCGGCCCGAGAATTGAACCCTGTGGCACCCCCATAGAGACTGCCAGAGGACCAGACAGCATGCCCTCCGATTTGACGCACTGAACTCTGTCTGCAAAGTAATTGGTGACAGGCAAGGCAGTCATCCGAAAAACCGAGGCTCCTGAGTCTGCCGATAAGAATATGGTGATTGACAGAGTCGAAAGCCTTGGCAAGGTCGATGAAGACGGCTGCACAGTACTGTCTTTTATCGATGGCGGTTATGATATCGTTGAGTACCTTGAATGTGGCTGAGGTGCACCCATGACCGGCTCGGAAACCAGATTGCACAGCGGAGAAGGTGCGGTGGGATTCGAGATGGTCAGTGACCTGTTTGTTGACTTGGCTTTCGAAGACCTTAGATAGGCAGGGCAGGATGGATATAGGTCTGTAACAGTTTGGGTCCAGGGTGTCTCCCCCTTTGAAGAGGGGGATGACTGCGGCAGCTTTCCAATCCTTGGGGATCTCAGACGATATGAAAGAGAGGTTGAACAGGCTGGTAATAGGGGTTGCGACAATGGTGGCAGATAGTTTCAGAAATAGAGGGTCCAGATTGTCAAGCCCAGCTGATTTGTACGGGTCCAGGTTTTGCAGCTCTTTCAGAACATCTGCTATCTCGATTTGGTTAAAGGAGAACCTGGAGAGGCTTGGGCGAGGAGCTGCGGGGGGGGCGGAGCTGTTGGCCGAGGTTGAAGTAGCCAGGCGGAAGGCATGGCCAGCCGTTGAGAAATGCTTATTGAAGTTTTCGATAATCATGGATTTATCAGTGGTGACCGTGTTACCTAGCCTCAGTGCAGTGGGCAGCTGGGAGGAGGTGCTCTTGTTCTCCATGGACTTCACGGTGTCCCAGAACTTTTTGGAGTTGGAGCTACAGGATGCAAACTTCTGCCTGAAGAAGCTGGCCTTAGCTTTCCTGACTGACTGCGTGTATTGGTTCCGGACTTCCCTGAACAGTTGCATATCACGGGGACTATTCGATGCTATTGCAGTCCGCCACAGGATGTTTTTGTGCTGGTCGAGGGCAGTCAGGTCTGGGGTGAACCAAGGGCTGTATCTGTTCTTAGTTCTGCATTTTTTGAACGGAGCATGCTTATCTAAAATGGTGAGGAAGTTACTTTTAAAGAATGACCAGGCATCCTCAACTGACGGGATGAGGTCAATGTCCTTCCAGGATACCCGGGCCAGGTCGATTAGAAAGGCCTGCTCACAGAAGTGTTTTAGGGAGCGTTTGACAGTGATGAGGGGTGGTCGTTTGACTGCGGCTCCGTAGCGGATACAGGCAATGAGGCAGTGATCGCTGAGATCCTGGTTGAAGACAGCGGAGGTGTATTTGGAGGGCCAGTTGGTCAGGATGACGTCTATGAGGGTGCCCTTGTTTACAGAGTTAGGGTTGTACCTGGTGGGTTCCTTGATGATTTGTGTGAGATTGAGGGCATCTAGCTTAGATTGTAGGACTGGCGAGGTGTTAAGCATATCCCAGTTTAGGTCACCTAACAGAACAAACTCTGAAGCTAGATGGGGGGCGATCAATTCACAAATGGTGTCCAGGGCACAGCTGGGAGCTGAGGGGGGTCGGTAGCAGGCGGCAACCGTGAGAGACTTATTTCTGGAGAGAGTCATTTTCAAAATTAGTAGTTCGAACTGTTTGGGTATGGACCTGGAAAGTATGACATTACTTTGCAGGCTATCTCTGCAGTAAACTGCAACTCCGCCCCCTTTGGCAGTTCTATCTTGACGGAAGATGTTATAGTTGGGTATGGAAATCTCTGAATTTTTGGTGGCCTTCCTGAGCCAGGATTCAGACACAGCAAGGACATCAGGGTTAGCAGAGTGTGCTAAAGCAGTGAGTAAAACAAACTTAGGGAGGAGGCTTCTATTGTTGACATGCATGAAACCAAGGCTTTTTCGATCACAGAAGTCAACAAATGAGGGTGCCTGGGGACATGCAGGGCCTGGGTTTACCTCCACATCACCCGCGGAACAGAGAAGGAGTAGTATGAGGGTGAGGCTAAAGGCTATCAAAACTGGTCGCCTAGAGCGTTGGGGACAGAGAATAAGAGGAGCAGGTTTCTGGGCATGGTAGAATATATTCAGGGCATAATGCGCAGACAGGGGTATGGTGGGGTGCGGGTACAGCGGAGGTAAGCCCAGGCACTTGGTGATGATGAGGGAGGTTGTATCTCTGGACATGCTGGTAGTAATGGGTGAGGTCACCGCATGTGTGGGAGGTGGGACAAAGGAGTTATCAGGGGCGTGAAGAGTGGAACTAGGGGCTCCATTGTGAACTAAAACAATGATAACTAACCTGAACAACAGTATACAAGGCATATTGACATTTGAGAGAGACATACAGCGAGGCATACAGTAATCACAGGTGTTGAATTGGGAAAGCTAGCTAAAACAGTAGGTGAGACAACAGCTAATCAGCTAGCACAACAACAGCAGGTAAAATGGCGTAGACTAGGCAACGGGGCCAACAGATAGAACAAACAAGCAGAATGGAGTACCGTGATTAATGGACAGTCCAGCGTGCATCAGCTATGTAGCCAAGAGATCAGTTTCCAGGGGGCAGCGGTGGATGGGGCAGGGAAGCTGGCCTGGCGAGTGTTATCCAGGTAAAAAAAATAATAACAATGACTAAATAGCTTGTAGCTAGTTAGCTGGTTAGCTTCTGGAGGTTCTTGAGTGTGTTCTAAAAATAAATAAAAAATAATAGCGATTCCGTATCACATTGGGTGAGGCAGGTTTCCGGAAGGTATAAACAAATTAAAAGTCAAAAGAGGTAGAAAGTAAATATGCGTCCGGTGAGCGTTTGAGACGCGGCGATTCAGGCGGTTAGCAGGCCTGTGCTAACAAGCTAACAGTTTGTAGGCCCGGGCTAGACAAGGTAGCAGTTAGCGGGCCGGAGCTGGACAAGCTAGCAGTTAGCAGGCCGAATTAGCAAGCAGGGAGATAGCGAGGGCTAGAGTGTTAGCCTTTGGGGGACGTCGCGATGGGGTGAGTCTGTTTATTCCTCTTCATGCGATGACATCGGTAGACCGGTCGTGGGCCCGGGTATTGTAGCTCAGGAGTATGCTACGGTGGTAGCACAGGTGCTACGGCCGGGCTAGCTTCAAGCTAAGTGGGTGGAAACGCTAGCCAGGAGTAATCCGAGGTTGCGGTTTAGCTAGATAGCTAGTTGCTGAAAAATCCAGCTGAAAGATGTTCCGTTTGCGGTGGGAATCCGGGGATGAAAAATAAATAGGTCCGTTGTGCTCTGGTTAAAGTCGCGTTGTACGAACAGGCGAGAGCTTTCCGAACTACAGGTTAGCTGATGACCGGTTAGCTGGAGACCGCTAGCATACCCGCTGGTTAGCTGGCTAGCTTCAGTTGAGGGGTCCCGAAGTAAATATAAATACTTTAGGAAAAATAGCTACATTGGGTGAGTCGGGTTGCAGGAGAGTATTTGGAAGCTTAGGGTTTAGCAAAATGTTTACAAAGAGATATGTGGAGAAAATATGTAAAAAACGAAAAATAAACGATATATACAGGGACACGACAGGACAGGACGACCTACTGCTACGCCATCTTGTATAAAGTAGTACACTATATAGGGAATAGGGCTGTAGTATAAAGTAGTGTACTATATAGGGAATAGGGCTGTAGTATCAAGTACTGCACTATATAGGGCTGTAGTATAAAGTAGTGCACTATATAGGGCTGTAGGGCTGTAGTATAAAGTAGTGTACTATATAGGGAATAGGGCTGTAGTATAAAGTAGTGCACTATATAGGGAATAGGGCTGTAGTATAAAGTAGTACACTATATAGGGAATAGGTCTGATCATTACACAGGTACACTTTGTGCTGGGGACAATAAAAGGCCACTCTAAAATGTGGAGTTTTGTCACACAACACAACGCCACAGATGTCTCATGTTTTGAGGGAGCATGCAATTGGCATGCTGACTGCAGGAATGTCCACCAGAGCTGTTGTCAGATAATTGAATGTTCATTTCTCTACCATAAGCCGCTTTCCCAACATCATTTTAGAGAATTTGGCAGTACGTCCAACCGGCCTCACAACCGCAGACCACGTTGATGGCGTCATGTGGAGCGGTTTGCTGATGTCAACGTTGTGAACAGAACGTCCCATGGTGCCGGTGGGGTTATGGTGTGGGCAGGCATAAACTATGGACAACCATCACAATTGCATTTTATTGATGGCAATTTGAATGCTCAGAGATACCGTGACGAGATCCTGAGACCCATTGTGAGACCCATTTTATTTGACGGTATCTGTGACAAACAGAGGCATATCTGTATTCCCAGTCATGTGAAATCCATAGATTAGGGCCTAATGAATTGATTTCAATTGACTGATTTCCACATATGAACTGTAACTCAGTAAAATCAATGAAACTATTGCATGTTGTGTTTCTATTTCTCTTCACTATAGTTGTATACAATCAGTTCTAGAATCACAATCTGATTTAGAATGAGAATGTATTCTAGAATTAGAATCAGTTCTAGAATTAGAATCAGTTCTAGAATTAGAATCAGTTATATGGTTTCTACATTTTTTCTATTTTTTTTCTCTCAATACACATATTTCTGTCCCTACCTTACTCAATACCTTCTTCAGTATCTCCATGTTATATTAATCTCTCTCTCTCTCTCTCTCTCTCTCTCTCTCTCTCTCTCTCTCTCCCCCTCTCTCTCTCCCCCAGGAGATGAAGTGTCTCAACATGTCAGTGGGCAGGGGGCTGACCCTGGCCTTCCCAGCTCTCCTGTGTTCCCTGGTTACCCTGGTGACCCTGGTCATGGAGGTCGAAGGTCAGAAGGTCCCCATCCTCAACATCGCTGTGATCCTGGGCCGCACGCGCTACATCTCCGACCGGGACATTCGGGCTCTCTGGAGCAAAGACGACCCCATGGACGTCAACGTGGTCACCGTATTGGTCAACGAGACTGACCCCAAGAGTATTATCACCCACGTGTGCGACCTGATGTCTGGGACCAAGATCCACGGGGTGGTGTTCGGAGACGGGACGGACCAGGAGGCCATCGCTCAGATATTGGATTTTATTTCCTCCCAGACACTGATCCCCATCCTGGGCATCCACGGGGGATCCTCCATGATCATGGCTGATAAGGTGAGGAGGGAGGGAGGGAGATCCTCTATGGTCATGGCTGATGAGGTGAGGAGGGAGATCCTCTATGGTCATGGCTGATGAGGTGAGGAGGGAGATCCTCTATGGTCATGGCTGATGAGGTGAGGAGGGAGATCCTTTATGGTCATGGGTGAGGAGGGAGATCCTCTGTGTTCATGGCTGATGAGGTGAGGAGGGAGATCCTCTATGGTCATGGCTGATGAGGTGAGGAGGGAGATCCTCTATGGTCATGGCTGATGAGGTGAGGAGGGAGATCCTCTATGGTCATGGGTGAGGAGGGAGATCCTCTGTGTTCATGGCTGATGAGGTGAAGAGGGAGATCCTCTATGGTCATGGCTGATGAGGTGAGGAGGGAGATCCTCTATGGTCATGGCTGATGAGGTGAGGAGGGAGATCCTCTATGGTCATGGCTGATGAGGTGAGGAGGGAGGGAGGAGGGAGATCCTCTATGGTCATGGCTGATGAGGTGAGGAGGGAGATCCTCAATGGTTATGTCTGATGAGGTGATGAGGGAGATCCTCTATGGTCATGGCTGATGAGGTGAGGAGGGAGATCCTCTATGTTCATGGCTGATGAGGTGAGGAGGGAGATCCTCTATGGTCATGGCTGATGAGGTGATGAGGGAGATCCTCTATGGTCATGGTTGATGAGGTGAGGAGGGAGGGAGGGAGATCTTCTATGGTCATGGCTGATGAGGTGAGGAGGGAGATCCTCTATGGTCATGGCTGATGAGGTGAGGAGGGAGGGAGGGAGATCCTCTATGGTCATGGCTGATGAGGTGAGGAGGGAGATCCTCTATGGTCATGGCTGATGAGGTGAGGAGGGAGATCCTCTATGGTCATGGTTGATGAGGTGAGGAGGGAGGGAGGGAGGGAGATCCTCTATGGTCATGGCTGATGAGGTGAGGAGGGAGATCCTCTATGGTCATGGCTGATGAGGTGTGGAGGGAGATCCTCTATGGTCATGGTTGATGAGGTGAGGAGGGAGGGAGGGAGATCTTCTATGGTCATGGCTGATGAGGTGAGGAGGGAGATCCTCTATGGTCATGGCTGATGAGGTGAGGAGGGAGGGAGGGAGGGAGATCCTCTATGGTCATGGCTGATGAGGTGAGGAGGGAGACCCTCTATGGTCATGGCTGATGAGGTGAGGAGGGAGATCCTCTATGGTCATGGCTGATGAGGTGAGGAGGGAGATCCTCTATGGTCATGGCTGATGGGGTGAGGAGGGAGATCCTCTATGGTCATGGCTGATGAGGTGAGGAGGGAGATCCTCTATGGTCATGGCTGATGAGGTGAGGAGGGAGATCCTCTATGGTCATGGCTGATGAGGTGAGGTGGGAGATCCTCGATGGTCATGGCTGATGAGGTGAGGAGGGAGACCCTCTATGGTCATGGCTGATGAGGTGAGGAGGGAGATCCTCTATGGTCATGGCTGATGAGGTGAGGAGGGAGATCCTCTATGGTCATGGCTGATGAGGTGAGGAGGGTGATCCTCAATGGTCATGGCTGATGAGGTGATGAGGGAGATCCTCTATGGTCATGGCTGATGAGGTGAGGAGGGAGATCCTCTATGGTCATGGCTGATGAGGTGAGGAGGGAGATCCTCTATGGTCATGGCTGATGAGGTGAGGAGGGAGATCTTCTATGGTCATGGCTGATGAGGTGTGGAGGGAGATCCTCTATGGTCATGGTTGATGAGGTGAGGAGGGAGGGAGGGAGATCTTCTATGGTCATGGCTGATGAGGTGAGGAGGGAGATCCTCTATGGTCATGGCTGATGAGGTGAGGAGGGAGATCCTCTATGGTCATGGCTGATGAGGTGAGGAGGGAGATCTTCTATGGTCATGGCAATTCAATTCAATTCAAGGGGCTTTATTGGCATGGGAAACATGTGTTAACATTGCCAAAGCAAGTGAGGTAGATAATATACAAAGTGAAATAAACAATAAAAATGAACAGTAAATATTACACATCCAGAAGTTTCTTAACAATAAAGACATTACAAATGTCATATTAGTGTAGTGTAGTATATACAGTGTTTTAACAATGTACAACTGGTAAAGGACACAAGATCAAATAAATAAGCATAAATAAGCATAAATATGCTCTCTGTCTCTCTCTCTCTCTCTCTCTCTCTCTCTCTCTCTCTCTGTCTCTCTCTGTCTCTCTCTCTCTCTCTCTGTCTCTCTCTCTCTGTCTCTCTCTGTCTCTCTCTCTCTCTCTCTGTCTCTCTCTCTGTCTCTCTCTCTCTCTCTCTCTCTCTCTCTGTTCAGCTGAACTACTCTGGTCTCTAGTATTGACTGGTTCTGTCTCCAGGTGGTCTCTAGTACTGACTGGTTCTGTCTCCAGGTGGTCTCTAGTACTGACTGGTTCTGTCTCCAGGTGGTCTCTAGTACTGACTGGGTCTCTAGTACTGACTGGTTCTGTCTCCAGGTGGTCTCTAGTACTGACTGGTTCTCTAGTACTGACTGGTTCTGTCTCCAGGTGGTCTCTAGTACTGACTGGGTCTGTCTCCAGGTGGTTCTCTAGTACTGACTGGTTCTGTCTCCAGGTGGTCTCTAGTACTGACTGGTTCTCTAGTACTGACTGGTTCTGTCTCCAGGTGGTCTCTAGTACTGACTGGTTCTGTCTCCAGGTGGTCTCTAGTACTGACTGGTTCTGTCTCCAGGTGGTCTCTAGTACTGACTGGGTCTCTAGTACTGACTGGTTCTGTCTCCAGGTGGTCTCAAGTATTGACTGGTACTCTAGTACTGACTGGTTCTGTCTCCAGGTGGTCTCTAGTACTGACTGGTTCTGTCTCCAGGTGGTCTCTAGTACTGACTGGTTCTGTCTCCAGGTGGTCTCTAGTACTGACTGGTTCTCTAGTACTGACTGGTTCTGTCTCCAGGTGGTCTCTAGTACTGACTGGTTCTGTCTCCAGGTGGTCTCTAGTACTGACTGGTTCTGTCTCCAGGTGGTCTCTAGTACTGACTGGTTCTGTCTCCAGGTGGTCTCTAGTACTGACTGGGTCTCTAGTACTGACTGGTTCTGTCTCCAGGTGGTCTCTAGTACTGACTGGTTCTCTAGTACTGACTGGTTCTGTCTCCAGGTGGTCTCTAGTACTGACTGGTTCTGTCTCCAGGTGGTTCTCTAGTACTGACTGGTTCTGTCTCCAGGTGGTCTCTAGTACTGACTGGGTCTGTCTCCAGGTGGTCTCTAGTACTGACTGGTTCTCTAGTACTGACTGGGTCTGTCTCCAGGTGGTCTCTAGTACTGACTGGTTCTGTCTCCAGGTGGTCTCTAGTACTGACTGGTTCTGTCTCCAGGTGGTCTCTAGTACTGACTGGTTCTGTCTCCAGGTGGTTCTCTAGTACTGACTGGTTCTGTCTCCAGGTGGTCTCTAGTACTGACTGGGTCTGTCTCCAGGTGGTTCTCTAGTACTGACTGGTTCTGTCTCCAGGTGGTCTCTAGTACTGACTGGGTCTGTCTCCAGGTGGTCTCTAGTACTGACTGGTTCTCTAGTACTGACTGGGTCTGTCTCCAGGTGGTCTCTAGTACTGACTGGTTCTGTCTCCAGGTGGTCTCTAGTACTGACTGGTTCTGTCTCCAGGTGGTCACTAGTACTGACTGGTTCTGTCTCCAGGTGGTTCTCTAGTACTGACTGGTTCTGTCTCCAGGTGGTTCTCTAGTACTGACTGGTTCTGTCTCCAGGTGGTTTCTAGTACTGACTGGGTCTGTCTCCAGGTGGTCTCTAGTACTGACTGGTTCTCTAGTACTGACTGGTTCTGTCTCTAGGTGGTCTCTAGTACTGACTGGTTCTGTCTCCAGGTGGTCTCTAGTACTGACTGGTTCTGTCTCCAGGTGGTCTCTAGTACTGACTGGTTCTCTAGTACTGACTGGTTCTGTCTCCAGGTGGCCTCTAGTACTGACTGGTTCTGTCTCCAGGTGGTCTCTAGTACTGACTGGGTCTGTCTCCAGGTGGTTCTCTAGTACTGACTGGTTCTGTCTCCAGGTGGTCTCTAGTACTGACTGGTTCTCTAGTACTGACTGGTTCTGTCTCCAGGTGGTCTCTAGTACTGACTGGTTCTGTCTCCAGGTGGTCTCTAGTACTGACTGGTTCTGTCTCCAGGTGGTCTCTAGTACTGACTGGGTCTCTAGTACTGACTGGTTCTGTCTCCAGGTGGTCTCTAGTACTGACTGGTTCTCTAGTACTGACTGGTTCTGTCTACAGGTGGTCTCTAGTACTGACTGGTTCTGTCTCCAGGTGGTCTCTAGTACTGACTGGTTCTGTCTCCAGGTGGTTCTCTAGTACTGACTGGTTCTGTCTCCAGGTGGTCTCTAGTACTGACTGGGTCTGTCTCCAGGTGGTTCTCTAGTACTGACTGGTTCTGTCTCCAGGTGGTCTCTAGTACTGACTGGTTCTCTAGTACTGACTGGTTCTGTCTCCAGGTGGTCTCTAGCACTGACTGGTTCTGTCTCCAGGTGGTCTCTAGTACTGACTGGTTCTGTCTCCAGGTGGTCTCTAGTACTGACTGGGTCTCTAGTACTGACTGGTTCTGTCTCCAGGTGGTCTCTAGTATTGACTGGTACTCTAGTACTGACTGGTTCTGTCTCCAGGTGGTCTCTAGTACTGACTGGTTCTGTCTCCAGGTGGTCTCTAGTACTGACTGGTTCTGTCTCCAGGTGGTCTCTAGTACTGACTGGTTCTCTAGTACTGACTGGTTCTGTCTCCAGGTGGTCTCTAGTACTGACTGGTTCTGTCTCCAGGTGGTCTCTAGTACTGACTGGTTCTGTCTCCAGGTGGTCTCTAGTACTGACTGGGTCTCTAGTACTGACTGGTTCTGTCTCCAGGTGGTCTCTAGTACTGACTGGTTCTCTAGTACTGACTGGTTCTGTCTCCAGGTGGTCTCTAGTACTGACTGGTTCTGTCTCCAGGTGGTTCTCTAGTACTGACTGGTTCTGTCTCCAGGTGGTCTCTAGTACTGACTGGGTCTGTCTCCAGGTGGTCTCTAGTACTGACTGGTTCTCTAGTACTGACTGGGTCTGTCTCCAGGTGGTCTCTAGTACTGACTGGTTCTGTCTCCAGGTGGTCTCTAGTACTGACTGGTTCTGTCTCCAGGTGGTTCTCTAGTACTGACTGGTTCTGTCTCCAGGTGGTTCTCTAGTACTGACTGGTTCTGTCTCCAGGTGGTCTCTAGTACTGACTGGGTCTGTCTCCAGGTGGTTCTCTAGTACTGACTGGTTCTGTCTCCAGGTGGTCTCTAGTACTGACTGGGTCTGTCTCCAGGTGGTCTCTAGTACTGACTGGTTCTCTAGTACTGACTGGGTCTGTCTCCAGGTGGTCTCTAGTACTGACTGGTTCTGTCTACAGGTGGTCTCTAGTACTGACTGGTTCTGTCTCCAGGTGGTTCTCTAGTACTGACTGGTTCTGTCTCCAGGTGGTCTCTAGTACTGACTGGGTCTGTCTCCAGGTGGTTCTCTAGTACTGACTGGTTCTGTCTCCAGGTTGTCTCTAGTACTGACTGGTTCTGTCTCCAGGTGGTCTCTAGTACTGACTGGTTCTGTCTCCAGGTGGTCTCTAGTACTAACTGGTTCTGTCTCCAGGTGGTCTCTAGTATTAACTAGTTCTGTGTCGACAGGGGAGCTGCTATTCTCTTTCGTCACGTAGAGAGCTCTCCTCAGACAGGAATAAATGCTGGTATTAATTACAGTAAAGCAGTGTTGTAGTGTAGTAAAGTAGTGTGGCTGTTCATAAATGCAGGTATTAATTACAGTCATTTCACCGTTCTCATTCTCAGAGTGGAAACGTTGGTTTTGCAGAGTTCACAACCTGCTACAGTTTTGGTTAATTTCATAACCTATTGTTTTTTAGGGGATTTGTCAAGTGTTTTCATTGTCCGGTGTCTGTAGTGGCTCCGTGTGATCAACAAGCACGTCATCTGGTTGTCTGGTGTCTGGTTTCTCCTGATAACGTTGTGAAGGTTGTATAGAAGCACTTGGCCCGCTGCGCCGAAATGTAGTAAATTATTTACATTTTTAAAAACTGTTTTTAACTCCAGATGGCATTTAGAATTCTACTGTTTTCGTTGTGTTTGAATTTAATTTTTGACTTATTCATATTGTTGTATGTTGTTGTAAGGAGCTCGTCAGTCAGCATTTCACTGTAAGGTCTACACCTGTTGGTTAAGGAGCTCGTCAGTCAGCATTTCACTGTGAGGTCTACACCTGTTGGTTAAGGACTGGTCGGTCAGCATTTCACTGAGGTCTACACCTGTTGGTTAAGGAGCTCGTCAGTCAGCATTTCACTGTGAGGTCTACACCTGTTGGTTAAGGACTGGTCAGTCAGCATTTCACTGTGAGGTCTACACCTGTTGGTTAAGGGCTGGTCAGCATTTCACTGTAAGGTCTACACCTGTTGGTTAAGGAGCTCGTCAGTCAGCATTTCACTGTAAGGTCTACACCTGTTGGTTAAGGAGCTCGTCAGTCAGCATTTCACTGTAAGGTCTACACCTGTTGGTTAAGGAGCTCGTCAGTCAGCATTTCACTGTAAGGTCTACACCTGTTGGTTAAGGAGCTCGTCAGTCAGCATTTCACTGTGAGGTCTACACCTGTTGGTTAAGGACTGGTCGGTCAGCATTTCACTGAGGTCTACACCTGTTGGTTAAGGACTGGTCGGTCAGCATTTCACTGTGAGGTCTACACCTGTTGGTTAAGGACTGGTCAGTCAGCATTTCACTGTGAGGTCTACACCTGTTGGTTAAGGACTGGTCGGTCAGCATTTCACTGTGAGGTCTACACCTGTTGGTTAAGGAGCTCGTCAGTCAGCATTTCACTGTAAGGTCTACACCTGTTGGTTAAGGACTGGTCAGCATTTCACTGTGAGGTCTACACCTGTTGGTTAAGGAGCTCGTCAGTCAGCATTTCACTGTGAGGTCTACACCTGTTGGTTAAGGACTGGTCAGCATTTCACTGTGCTTCTCCACCTGCATTGCTTGCTGTTTGGGGTTTTAGGCTGGGTTTCTGTACAGCACTTTGAGATATCAGCTGATGTACGAAGGGCTATATAAATAAATTTGATTTGATTTGATTTGAGGTCTACACCTGTTGGTTAAGGAGCTCGTCAGTCAGCATTTCACTGTGAGGTCTACACCTGTTGGTTAAGGGCTCGTCAGTCAGCATTTCACTGTGAGGTCTACACCTGTTGGTTAAGGGCTGGTCAGTCAGCATTTCACTGTAAGGTCTACACCTGTTGGTTAAGGAGCTCGTCAGTCAGCATTTCACTGTAAGGTCTACACCTGTTGGTTAAGGAGCTCGTCAATCAGCATTTCACTGTAAGGTCTACACCTGTTGGTTAAGGAGCTCGTCAGTCAGCATTTCACTGTAAGGTCTACACCTGTTGGTTAAGGAGCTCGTCAGTCAGCATTTCACTGTGAGGTCTACACCTGTTGGTTAAGGAGCTCGTCAGTCAGCATT
>NW_022265183.1:23666-41166 GCF_002021735.2 Oncorhynchus kisutch | reverse complement strand
AAGGACAGGATGGAAGACCAACACCTGACTGTAGGGACCTACACCAAAGGACAGGATGGGAAGACCAGACACCTGACTGTAGGGACCTACACCAAAGGACAGGATGGAAGACCAAACCTGACTGGAGGGACCTAACACCAAAGGACAGGATGGAAGACCAACACCCTGACTGTAGGGACCTACACACCAAAGGACAGGATGGAAGACCAACACCCTGACTGGAGGGAACCTACACCAAAGGACAGGATGGAAGACCAACACCTGACTGTAGGGACCTACACCAAAGGACAGGATGGAAGACCAACAACCTGGACTGGAGGGACCTACACCAAAGGACAGGATGGAAGACCAGACACCTGACTGGAGGGACCTACACCAAAGGACAGGATGGAAGACCAGACACCTGGAGGGACCTACACCAAAGGACAGGATGGAGACCAACAACCTGACTGGAGGGACCCTACACCAAAGGACAGAATGGAAGACCAACACCGGACTGGAGGGACCTACACCAAAGGACAGGATGGAAGACCAACACCTGCTGGAGGGACCTACACCAAAGGACAGGATGGAAGACCAACACCTGACTGGAGGGACCTACACCAAAGGACAGGATGGAAGACCAGACACCTGGAGGGACCTACACCAAAGGACAGGATGGAAGACCAGACACCTGACTGGAGGGACCTACACCAAAGGACAGGATGGAAGACCAACACCTGACTGGAGGGACCTACACCAAAGGACAGGATGGAAGACCAACACCTGACTGTAGGGACCTACACCAAAGGACAGGATGGAAGACCAACACCTGACTGTAGGGACCTACACCAAAGGACAGGATGGAAGACCAACACCTGACTGGAGGGACCTACACCAAAGGACAGGATGGAAGACCAACACCTGACTGTAGGGACCTACACCAAAGGACAGGATGGAAGACCAACACCTGGAAGGACCTACACCAAAGGACAGGATGGAAGACCAGACACCTGACTGGAGGGACCCTACACCAAAGGACAGGATGGAAGACCTGACACCTGGAGGGACCTACACCAAAGGACAGGATGGAAGACCAACACCTGACTGGAGGGACCTACACCAAAGGACAGGATGGAAGACCAACACCTGGAGGGACCTACACCAAAGGACAGGATGGAAGACCAGACACCTGGAGGGACCTACACCAAAGGACAGGATGGAAGACCAACACCTGACTGGAGGGACCTACACCAAAGGACAGGATGGAAGACCAACACCTGACTGTAGGGACCTACACCAAAGGACAGAATGGAGACCAGACACCTGACTGTAGGGACCTACACCAAAGGACAGGATGGAAGACCAACACCTGACTGGAGGGACCTACACCAAAGGACAGGATGGAAGACCAACACCTGGAAGGACCTACACCAAAGGACAGGATGGAAGACCAGACACCTGACTGGAGGGACCTACACCAAAGGACAGGATGGAAGACCAGACACCTGGAGGGACCTACACCAAAGGACAGGATGGAAGACCAACACCTGACTGGAGGGACCTACACCAAAGGACAGGATGGAAGACCAACACCTGGAGGGACCTACACCAAAGGACAGGATGGAAGACCAGACACCTGGAGGGACCTACACCAAAGGACAGGATGGAAGACCAACACCTGACTGGAGGGACCTACACCAAAGGACGGATGGAGAGACCAACACCTGACTGTAGGGACCTACACCAAAGGACAGGATGGAAGACCAGACACCTGACGGTAGGGACCTACACCAAGGACAGGATGGAAGACCAACACCTGACTGGAGGGACCTACACCAAAGGACAGATGGAAGACCAACACCTGACTGTGTACGGGTACCTACACCAAAAGGACAGGAAATGGAGACCAACACCTGACTGGAGGGAAACCTAACAAAACCAAAGGACAGGAGTGGAGACCAACACCTGACTGGTAGGACCTACAGCCAAGGACAGGATGGCAAGACCAACACCTGACCTGGAGGGACCATACACCAAAGGACAGGAATGGAACGACCAGACCACCTGACTGGAGGGACCCTACCAGACCAAAGGACAGGATGGAAGACAGACAACCTGGAGGGACCTACACCAAAGGACAGGATGGAAGACCAACCACCTGACTGGAGGGAACCTATCACCCAAAGGACAGAATGGAAGACCAACACCGGACTGGAGGGAACCTACAAGCTACAACAAAGGACAGGATGGAAGACCACCAACCTGACTGGAGGGACCTACAGCCAAAAGTGACAGGGATGGAAGACCAAACACTGACCTGGAGGGACCTACACCAAAGACAAGGAATGGAAGACCAGACACATGGGACCACCCTACAATCCAAAGGACAGGATGGAAGACCCAGACAACCTGACTGGAGGGGACCTATCACCAAAGGAAAGGATGGAAGACCACACCTGACTGTAGGGACCTACTACACCAAAGGACAGGATGGAAGACCCAACACCTGACTGTAGGGGACCTACACAAGGGACAGGATGGGAAGACCACACCTGACTGAGGGACCTACACCAAAGGACAGGATGGAAGACCAGACACCTGGAGGGACCTACACCAAAGGACAGGATGGAAGACCAGACACCTGTAGGGACCTACACCAAAGGACAGGATGGAAGACCAACACCTGACTGGAGGGACCTACACCAAAGGACAGGATGGAAGACCAACACCTGACTGGAGGGACCTACACCAAAGGACAGGATGGAAGACCAACACCTGACTGTAGGTCCTTCCAGTCAGGTGTACTGGACTGTAGCTTTCAAATTGTAGGTTGATTTCCAGAGCAGTAATGACTGTGTGTGTGTGGTAAGAGAAGATGTCTCTCCAAAGTCTATGTTCATTGTTTGGTGCTCATTCTGCAATTTTCCCCTCCATTATTAAAACACCACCAACCTCCTCCCTCCTCCCTCCTCCCTCCTCCCTCCATTATTAAAACACCACCAACCTCCTCCCTCCTCCCTCCTCCCTCCATTATTAAAACACCACCAACCTCCTCCCTCCTCCCCCCATTATTAAAACACCACCAACCTCCTCCCTCCTCTCCTCCTCCCTCCATTATTAAAACACCACCAACCTCCTCCCTCCTCCCTCCATTATTAAAACACCACCAACCTCCTCCCTCCTCCCTCCATTATTAAAACAACACCAACCTCCTCCCTCCTCCGTCCATTATTAAAACACCACCAACCTCCTCCCTCCTCCGCCTCCTCCTCCCCCATTATTAAATCACCACCAACCTCCTCCCTCCTCCCCCCATTATTAAAACACCACCAACCTCCTCCCTCCTCCGTCCATTATTAAAACACCACCAACCTCCTCCCTCCTCCCTCCATTATTAAAACACCACCAACCTCCTCCCTCCTCCCTCCATTATTAAAACAACCACCAACCATCCTCCCTCCTCCGTCCATTATTAAAAACACCACCCACCTCACACCCTCCTCCCTCCTCCCTCCTCCCTCCTCCTCCATTAGTAAAACACCACCAACCTCCTCCCTCCTCCCTCCTCCCTCCATTATTAAAACACCACCAACCTCCTCCCTCCTCCCTCCATTATTAAAACACCACCAACCTCCTCCCTCCTCCTCCATTATTAAAACACCACCAACCTCCTCCCTCCTCCGTGCCATTATTAAAACACCACCGCAACCTCCTCCCTCCTCCCTCCTCCCTCCTCCCTCCTCCCTCCTCCCTCCATTATTAAAAACACCACCAAACCTCCTCCCTCCGCCCTCTTATTTAAAACACCACCACCTCCTCCCTCCTCCCGCCTCCCTCCATTATTAAATCACCACCAACCTCCTCCCTCCTCCCTCCATTATTAAAACACCACCAACCTCCTCCCTCCTCCCTCCATTATTAAAACACCTTCTCCCTCCTCCCTCCGACCTACCATTATTAAACACAACACCACCAACCACCTCCTCCCTCCCCCTACCTCCCTCCATTATTAAATCACCACCAACCTCCTCCCTCCTCCCTCCATTATTAAACACCACCACCTCCTCCCTCCTCCCTCCATTATTAAAACACCACCAACCTCCTCCCTCCTCCGTCCATTATAAAACACACCCACCAACCTCCTCCCTCCTCCCTCCTCCCTCCTCCCTCCATTATTAAAACACCACCAACCTCCTCCCTCCTCCCTCCATTATTAAAACACCACCAACCTCCTCCCTCCTCCCCCCTCCCCTCCATTATTAAAACAACACCACCAACCTCCTCCCTCCTCCTCCATTATTAAAACAACCACCTGTAACCTCCTCCCTCCTCCCTCCATTATTAAAAAAACACCACCACCTCCTCCCTCCTCTCAGCCTCCCTCCTCCCTTCCATTATTAAAACACCACCAACCTCCTCCTCCTCCCTCCTCCTCCATTATTAAACACCACCGACCTCCTCCCTCCTCCCTCCATTATTAAAACACCACCACCTCCTCCCTCCTCCCTCCTCCCTCCATTATTAAAAACACACCGACCTCCTCCCTCCTCCCTCCATTATTAAAAAACACCCACCAACCTCCTCCCTCCTCCCTCCTCCCTCCTCCCCCTCCATTATTAAAACACCACCAACCCTCCTCCCTCCTCCCTCCTCCCCTCCGCCCTCCCCTCCCTCCATTATTAAAACACCACCAACCTCCTCCCTCCTCCCTCCATTATTAAAAACACCACCAACCTCCTCCCTCCTCCCTCCATTATTAAACAACACCACCAACCTCCTCCCTCCTCCCTCCTCCCCTCCTCCTCCCTCCATTATTAAAACACCACCACCTACTCCCTCCATTATTAAAACACCACCAACCTCCTCCCTCCTTCCCTCCTCCCTCCTCCCTCCATTATTAAAACACAACCAACCCTCCTCCCTCTCTCTCCCTCCCTCCATTATTAAAACACCACCAACCTCCTCCCTCTCCCTCCTCCCTCCTCCCTCCTCCCTCCTCCCTCCTCCCTCCCTCCCTCCATTTAATTAAAACAAACCACCAACCTCCCTCCTCCTCCCCTCCATTATTAAAACACCACCAACCTCCTCCCTCCTCATCTCTCCTCCCTCCTCCATTATTAAACACACCACCAACCTCCTCCCTCCTCCCCTCCTCCCTCCATTATTAAAACACCACCAACCTCCTCCCTCCTCCCTCCATTATTAAAACACCACCAACCTCCTCCCTCCTCCCTCCTCCCCTCCCTCCTCCCTCCTCCCTCCATTATTAAAAACACCACCAACCTCCTCCCTCCCTCCCTCCATTATTAAAACACCACCAACCTCCTCCCTCCTCCCCTCCTCCCTCCTCCCTCCATTATTAAAAACAAACACCAAACCTCCTCCCTCCTCCCCCCTCCCTCCATTATTAAATCACCACCAACCTCCTCCCCCCTCCCTCCATTATTAAATCACCACCAACCTCCTCCTCCTCCCTCCATTATTAAAACACCACCAACCTCCTCCCTCCTCCCTCCTCCCTCCATTATTAAAACACCACCAACCTCCTCCCCCCTCCCTCCATTATTAAAACACCTCCTCCCTCCTCCCTCCTCCCTCCTCCTCCTCCCCTCCTCCCTCCTCCCTCCATTATTAAAACACCACCAACCCTCCTCCCTCCATTATTAATCACCACCAACCATCCTCCCTCCTCCCTCCTCCCTCCATTATTAAAACACCACCAAACCTCCTCCCTCCTCCTCCTCCCTCCATTATTAAAACACACCACCAACCTCCTCCCTCCTCCCTCCTCCGTCCATTATTAAATCACCACCAACCTCCTCCCTCCTCCCTCCTCCCTCCTCCCTCCATTATTAAAACACCACCAACCTCCTCCCTCCTCCCTCCTCCCTCCATTATTAAATCACCACCAACCTCCTCCCTCCTCCCTCCATTATTAAATCACCACCAACCTCCTCCCTCCTCCCTCCTCCCTCCTCCCTCCTCCCTCCATTATTAAAACAACCACCAACCTCCTCCCTCCTCCCTCCTCCCTCCATTATTAAATCACCACCAACCTCCTCCCTCCTCCCTCCATTATTAAAACACCACCAACCTCCTTTCAAATCTGCCTCCTCTGTGTACCCCGTCTATTGTTCTTATCTCCAATCAGTCAGTAGACTACCGTTTTGTTACCTCCAGTCTCTCTGTCTAAGTGGATGTGATCTCCAGTCTCTCTTTCTAAGTGGATGTGATCTCCAGTCTCTCTGTCTAAGTGGATGTGATCTCCAGTCTCTCCAGTCTCTCTGTCTAAGTGGATGTGATCTCCTGTCTAAGTGGATGTGATCTCCAGTCTCTCTGTCTAAGTGGATGTGATCTCCAGTCTCTCTGTCTAAGTGGTTGTGATCTCCTGTCTAAGTGGATGTGATCTCCAGTCTCTCCTGTCTAAGTGGATGTGATCTCCAGTCTCTCTGTCTAAGTGGATGTGATCTCCAGTCTCTCCTGTCTAAGTGGATGTGATCTCCAGTCTCTCTGTCTAAGTGGATGTGATCTCCAGTCTCTCCTGTCTAAGTGGATGTGATCTCCAGTCTCTCCTGTCTAAGTGGATGTGATCTCCAGTCTCTCCTGTCTAAGTGGATGTGATCTCCAGTCTCTCTGTCTAAGTGGATGTGATCTCCTGTCTAAGTGGATGTGATCTCCAGTCTCTCTGTCTAAGTGGATGTGATCTCCAGTCTCTCTGTCTAAGTGGATGTGATCTCCTGTCTAAGTGGATGTGATCTCCAGTCTCTCCTGTCTAAGTGGATGTGATCTCCAGTCTCTCTGTCTAAGTGGATGTGATCTCCAGTCTCTCCTGTCTAAGTGGATGTGATCTCCAGTCTCTCCTATCTAAGTGGATGTGATCTCCAGTCTCTCCTGTCTAAGTGGATGTGATCTCCAGTCTCTCCTGTCTAAGTGGATGTGATCTCCAGTCTCTCTGTCTAAGTGGATGTGATCTCCAGTCTCTCTGTCTAAGTGGATGGGATCTCCAGTCTCTCCATATTAAATAGTTAGTCAGTGGAGGACTGTGTTGTTTCCTCATCCGCATATTGATGTGGATAAAAGCCTTGTTTCTCTCTAGAGCCGTGACACACACACACACACACAGTCATGTAGAAAACTTAGTTCATTATATAAAGGACACACACACACACACACACACACAGTCATGTAGAAAACTTAGTTCTGACTTAAATATGTTAAGTGTTGCTTCACATTCACTGGCCTGGCTGCTGACTACTGACCTGTGTGTGTATGTTTGTGTCCTGTGTGTGTTTGTGTGTGTGTATTTATAACCTATTGTGGTCAACTCTAGGGGACAATTACACTGTCACACAGGTTTCTAAGGAGTGTTTGTGTGTGTGTGTGTGTGTGTGTGTGTGTGTGTGTGTGTGTGTGTGTGTGTGTGTGTGTGTGTGTGTGTGTGTGTGTGTGTGTGTGTGTGTGTGTGTGTGTGTGTGTGTGTTAGTGTATGTGTGTGTGTATGTGTGTATGTTTGTGTGTGTGTGTGTGTGTGTGTATGTGTGTGTGTGTATGTGTGTGTGTATGTGTGTGTGTGTGTGTTAGTGTATGTGTATGTGTGTGTGTGTGTGTGTCCTTTGTATAATGTATCAAAACGAGAAGGCAGAAAAAAAACGGCTTCTCTTTTTAATGTAAAGCTTTGTATGGTGAAACAACACAACAAGTTGAAGCCAACGTTCGATGTCCCGTCTCATAATAACAGCACGTGGTTTTACCGCAACAAGCGCAACAGACTAGCGCAACATCCTTCAATCGAAATGACCGGAAACAAACGGAAGAAAAAAAAACGACTACATGAAAACCGATCAGAGATAAAATCACGGAGAGAGAGAGAGAAAAAAAATGATATTGGAGCTGTAAATACGTTACTATGAACTTCTATGACTTTTTTCAAGGACCAAATATAATTAAATGTCTGATTTTCAAAGGTCAGGCTATATTATTCCATGAGCAAATATTCAACCTTTGAAACGTTTTTTTTTTTAAATACCTGCTTTTGCTACACTCATTCCTGCCTTAGACATGTACTGCTAGACGTCAGCACATCTCTCCAATCCCCCTTTGTTGTCGTAAGTAAATGGCGCCCACGCGACAACCGGCTGTTTGACGCGCTCTCTGCCCGACAGATCATCTATAGGCTATTATATGTGCAGCGCATAATCGAGATAACAAACTGAACAGTTTCGGGGATCCATCTGTTTAAAAATAAATATATATATATATATTATATAGTCTGATTTAAATGTTTTTTTATCCTTATAATATTAGGGAAGAGGATCCTTAGTCAGTTGCACAGCTAAATGCTTTGAAAAGGAAATGTGCATTTAAAACCCCATCTGAATCAGAGAGCTGCGGCGGGATGCCTTTATCCACCTTGTCGCCCGGGGAACAGTTGTTGTTGGGGGGGTTAACTACTTTGCTCAACAGCAGAACAGCAGGTGTGTACTACCTTACCAGCGTGGTTACTGGCCCAACGCTCTTAACCGCTAGGCTTCCTGCGGCGGGGGAAGACGTAATGACCGTAGGCGCATTTTACACCGCACAGGGGGTATTCCCTGACATTGTTGTCCCTTCAGCATGTCAATTTCTTTATGGAGGGGGGGTCAATCGCATATAAACTGTATGAATAAATCATGAAAACAAACATAAAAATATATATATATATGAAAATTGTGAACCAAAAACTCACGTGATCACGTACTTTTCTTTCACGGACAAAAATTTAAAACGTGAGTCAAACGGTCGCAAATGTAAATGTTTTGGTCGCAGTATCGTATCTCCGTCTCTCCTCTTCCCTCCCATTATGTATTGCAGTGGTACCTTTGTCTTACCCAGGCTGTGGTGCAGCATGACTCCAATCAGTCTAGTTCAGGTCTGTCTTACCCAGGCTGTGGTGCAGCATGACTCCAATCAGTCTAGTTCAGGTCTGTCTTACCCAGGCTGTGGTGCAGCATGACTCCAATCAGTCTAGTTCAGGTCTGTCTTACCCAGGCTGTGGTGCAGCATGACTCCAATCAGTCTAGTTCAGGTCTGTCTTACCCAGGCTGTGGTGCAGCATGACTCCAATCAGTCTAGTTCAGGTCTGTCTTACCCAGGCTGTGGTGCAGCATGACTCCAATCAGTATAGTTCAGGTCTGTCTTACCCAGGCTGTGGTGCAGCATGACTCCAATCAGTCTAGTTCAGGTCTGTCTTACCCAGGCTGTGGTGCAGCATGACTCCAATCAGTCTAGTTTCAGGTCTGTCTTACCCAGGCTGTGGTGCAGCATGACTCCAATCAGTCTAGTTCAGGTCTGTCTTACCCAGGCTGTGGTGCAGCATGACTCCAATCAGTCTAGTTCAGGTCTGTCTTACCCAGGCTGTGGTGCAGCATGACTCCAATCAGTATAGTTCAGGTCTGTCTTACCAGGCTGTGGTGCAGCATGACTCCAATCAGTCTAGTTCAGGTCTGTCTTACCCAGGCTGTGGTGCAGCATGACTCCAATCAGTCTAGTTCAGGTCTGTCTTACCCAGGCTGTGGTGCAGCATGACTCCAATCAGTCTAGTTCAGGTCTGTCTTACCCAGGCTGCAGCATGACTCCAATCAGTCTAGTTCAGGTCTGTTTAATGGTACCTTTGTCTTACCCCCGCTGCAGCATGACTCCAATCAGCCTAGTTCAGGTCTGTTTAATGGTACAGGCTTTGTTTTCTCCATCTCAGGGGCATTTTGACGGTCTACTGGTCTAGGTAATAATGTTGATGGTTGTTGGTGGAGGGGAGGTGGGAGGGGAGGACAGAGGTGAGAGGGGAGGACAGAGGTAGTCTCTCTCCTTGTCTGTCTCCCAGTCTCCTCCTTGTGTGTCTCCCAGTCTCTCTCCTTGTCTGTCTCCCAGTCTGTCTCCTTGTCTGTCTCCCAGTCTGTCTCCTTGTCTGTCTCCCAGTCTCCCTCCTTGTCTGTCTCCCAGTCTGTCTCCTTGTCTGTCTCCCAGTCTCCCTCCTTGTCTCTCCCCTTGTCTGTCTCCTAATCTATCTCCTTGTCCTTCTCCCAGTCTCCCTCCTTGTCTGTCTCCCAGTCTCTCTCCTTGTCTGTCTCCTAATCTATCTCCTTGTATGTCTCCCTATATCTCTAAATGTTTTAAATATTGACCCCTCTACTCTTTGCCAGTCTAGTCTCAGCTGAGACTGTTCTGTCGTCACACTCCTTGGCGCCCCTCTCTCCCTTATCCCACCTCTCCTCCCCTGCACCCCTTGCATTACCCCCCCCTCCCTTATCCCACCTCTCCTCCCCTGCACCCCCCCCCCCTTATCCCACCTCTCCTCCCCTGCACCCCTTGCATTACCCCCCCCCCTCCCTTATCCCACCTCTCCTCCCCTGCACCCCCCCCCCCCCCTTATCCCACCCCTCATCCCCTGCACCCCTCGCACCTCCCCCAATACCCAATACACACTGCAGCACTTTGGGAAGCAGACTCTACTCCTGCTTTTTTGGGGGTTTTACGCTCCCCTACCCTGCCACCTTTCAATTTTCACAACACAGAGAGGTGAAAGACTACCCCCTCCCCCACCTCTCCAACAACCCCCCCCCTCATCCCTCCACTGCCCCCCCCCCCCCCTCCAGCTCTTAACTCTCCTCCTCCTAATGTGATTGCTAAATGAAGTCGCCTTTTAAACCCTCTGTTTTCTTGCTGCAGAGCGGACACACACACACACACACACACAGACGCTCACACTGCTTTCGGCACAGTACTCCGCAGTGGTTCTGCAGTAAACATAACACAATCACAATGAGAATAGGCTGCTGTCTGCATGCGCCTTGTAGCTTTAGTGCTTCCCTAGTGCTTCTATTAGATACACAGCTCTCTTCCCTAGCGGTAGCCGTAGCCTAGCGCTTCCATTAGATACACAGCTCTCTTCCCTAGCGGTAGCCGTAGCCTAGCGCTTCCATTAGATACACAGCTCTCTTCCCTAGCGGTGGCCGTAGCCTAGCGCTTCTATTAGATACACAGCTCTCTTCCCTAGAAGTGGCCGTAGCCTAGCGCTTCCATTAGATACACAGCTCTCTTCCCTAGCGGTGGCCGTAGCCTAGCGCTTCTATTAGATACACAGCTCTCTTCCCTAGCGGTGGCCGTAGCCTAGCGCTTCCATTAGATACACAGCTCTCTTCCCTAGCGGTAGCCGTAGCCTAGCGCTTCCATTAGATACACAGCTCTCTTCCCTAGCGGTGGCCGTAGCCTAGCGCTTCCATTAGATACACAGCTCTCTTCCCTGGCGGTGGCCGTAGCCTAGCGCTTCCATTAGATACACAGCTCTCTTCCCTAGCGGTAGCCGTAGCCTAGCGCTTCCATTAGATACACAGCTCTCTTCCCTAGCGGTGGCCGTAGCCTAGCGCTTCCATTAGATACACAGCTCTCTTCCCTGGCGGTGGCCGTAGCCTAGCGCTTCCATTAGATACACAGCTCTCTTCCCTAGCGGGGGCCGTAGCCTAGCGCTTCCATTAGATACACAGCTCTCTTCCCTAGCGGTGGCCGTAGCCTAGCGCTTCCATTAGATACACAGCTCTCTTCCCTAGCGGTGGCCGTAGCCTAGCGCTTCCATTAGATACACAGCTCTCTTCCCTAGCGGTGGCCGTAGCCTAGCGCTTCCATTAGATATACAGCTCTCTTCCCTGGCGGTAGCCGTAGCCTAGCGCTTCCATTAGATACACAGCTCTCTTCCCTAGCGGTGGCCGTAGCCTAGCGCTTCTATTAGATACACAGCTCTCTTCCCTAGCGGTGGCCGTAGTCTAGCGCTTCCATTAGATACACAGCTCTCTTCCCTAGCGGTGGCCGTAGCCTAGCGCTTCCATTAGATACACAGCTCTCTTCCCTAGCGGTGGCCGTAGCCTAGCGCTTCCATTAGATACACAGCTCTCTTCCCTAGCGGTAGCCGTAGCCTAGCGCTTCCATTAGATATACAGCTCTCTTCCCTGGCGGTAGCCGTAGCCTAGCGCTTCCATTAGATACACAGCTCTCTTCCCTAGCGGTGGCCGTAGCCTAGCGCTTCTATTAGATACACAGCTCTCTTCCCTAGCGGTGGCCGTAGTCTAGCGCTTCCATTAGATACACAGCTCTCTTCCCTAGCGGTAGCTGTAGCCTAGTACGTGTGCAGTGAGCTGTACCAAAAGACAGGCGGTGGAGAATGACCAGAGAGAAGAGGAATGACATGAATTAAATATCTTTTGTGCCTCTCCCTCGCTCCCTACCTTCTCTAAAACCCTATATTATGGATGGGATGAGGGAGAGGGGGAGAGAGAGAGGGGAGAGAGGGGGGAGAAAGAGAGGGGAAAGAGGGGGAGAGAGAGAGAGGGAGAAGGGGAGAGAGGGGGAAAGAGAGGGAGAAGGGGAGAGAGAGAGAGAGAGAGAGAGGGGGGTGGAGAGAGAGAGAGCGAGAGAGAGAGAGAGGGAGAAAGGGGAAAAAGGGGGAAAGAGAGAGAGAGAGGGAGAGGCAGGTGGAGAGAGAGAGAGAGAGG
This sequence comes from Oncorhynchus kisutch, assembly GCF_002021735.2. NCBI lineage: Eukaryota > Metazoa > Chordata > Actinopteri > Salmoniformes > Salmonidae > Oncorhynchus > Oncorhynchus kisutch. The sequence continues at coordinate 28,663 of NW_022265183.1, read as the reverse complement.
GGGGTGGAGAGAGAGAGGGAGAAAGGGGAAAGAGGGGGAGAGAGAGGGAGAGGCAGGTGGAGAGAGAGAGAGAGAGGGGGGTGGAGAGAGAGAGGGAGAAAGGGGAAAGAGGGGGAGAGAGAGAGAGAGAAAGGGGAAAGAAGGGGAGAGAGAGAGAGAGAAAGGGGAAAGAGGGGGAGAGAGAGAGGGAGAAAGGGGAAAGAGGAGGAGTGAGAGAGAGAAAGGGGAAAGAGGGGGAGAGAGAGAGAAAGAGAGAGAGAGGGAGAGAGAGGGATTGAAAGAGAGTCCCCTGTGAGACCGGGGAGAGGAGAGAACAGGAACAGACTGGTAGAAAATGTCCTAGTTCATGTCTTATTGACACCAGAACTAGGAGATACAGTCATTACTATATTAACAACATTACACTGGTAGAGTTGAGATGGTTCCACTTCCAGTGCATTTGTCTCATAGTGAACCACAAAGTCCTGGCATTCATAGCTAATTATTATTGTTGTTATCACAGGTGCAGCAAAAATGCTTAGGTTAAAAAAAACAAAAAAACACTGGGTTTACAATTTAAAATGTTTAATTTAACCTTCATTTAACTAAGCGAGTCAGATAATAACACAATCTTATTTACAATGACGGACTACCCCGGCCAAACCCTAAACCCGGATGACGCTGGGCCAATTGTGGGCTTCACGATGGGGACTACCAAGCACGGCATGGTTGAGATAGAATGTAGAGACTGTCCTGTTAGGTTTAGAATGTAGATACTGTCCTGTTAGGTTTAGAATGTAGATACTGTCCTGTTAGGTTTAGAATGTAGATACTGTCCTGTTAGGTTTAGAATGTAGATACTGTCCTGTTAGGTTTAGAATGTAGATACTGTCCTGTTAGGTTTAGAATGTAGATACTGTCCTGTTAGGTTTAGAATGTAGATACTGTCCTGTTAGGTTTAGAATGTAGATACTGTCCTGTTAGGTTTAGAATGTAGATACTGTCCTGTTAGTTTAGAATGTAGAGACCACCCTGTTAGGTTTAGAATGTAGAGACCACTCTGTTAGGTTTAGAATGTAGATACTGTCCTGTCCTGTTAGGTTAGAATGTAGATACTGTCCTGTTAGGTTTAGATTGCTGATTGAGCTCTCCTCTCAGAAGCAGCTCCCAATATCCTTCATTGTCCCTCAACAATACGCTAGTCTGTCTCTAAACACTTAGGTCCCAACCGGTTGATACCATTACCAACAAAAGCGTGTTGCCGTTACATCCCTTCCACCAAATGTGTAAAACGCTAAACACCACAACCGTGTCTTTCCAGGAAGACACTTGCTGTACACAAGACATTTGCTGTACCAGCAAATCTTCCTGCAAAAGGTCCTAAACAGTTAAGAAGGTCCCGTACACCCCTTCCAGAATAGTCTTCCTGCCGTACCCTCCTTCCGGAATAGTCTTCCTGCCGTACCCTCCTTCCCTGAAGAGTCTTCCTGCCGTACCCTCCTTCCCTGAAGAGTCTTCCTGTCGTACCCTCCTTCCCGGAAGAGTCTTCCTGTCGTACCCTCCTTCCCGGAATAGTCTTCCTGCCGTACCCTCCTTCCCGGAATAGTCTTCCTGTCGTACCCTCCTTCCGGAATAGTCTTCCTGCTGTACCCTCCTTCCCTGAAGAGTCTTCCTGCTGTACAACACTTCTGGAATAGTCTTCCTGTCGTACCCTCCTTCCCGGAATAGTCTTCAGGTCGTACCCTCCTTCCCGGAAGAGTCTTCCTGTCGTACCCTCCTTCCAGAAGAGTCTTCCTGTCGTACCCTCCTTCCCTGAAGAGTCTTCCTGTGTGTTTTAAGGTGTAGTACAGTTCAGTGTGTTTTAAGGTGTAGTACAGTTCAGTGTGTTTTAGGTGTAGTACCGTTCAGTGTGTTTTAAGGTGTAGTACAGTTCAGTGTGTTTTAGGGTGTAGTACAGTTCAGTGTGTTTTAAGGTGTAGTACAGTTCAGTGTGTTTTAAGGTGTAGTAACATGCAGAGAATCTGATAATGTGATTTGGTGTACCTAGATAATATGATCTGGTGTACCTAGATAATGTGACCTGGTTTACCTAGATGATGTGATCTGGTGTACCTAGATAATGTGACCTGGTTTACCTAGATGATGTGATCTGGTGTACCTAGATAATGTGATCTGGTGTACAGGATAATGTGATTTGGTGTACCTAGATAATATGATCTGGTGTACCTAGATGATGTGATCTGGTTTACCTAGATGATGTGATCTGGTTTACCTAGATAATGTGACCTGGTTTACCTAGATAATGTGACCTGGTTTACCTAGATAACTTGATAATGTGACCTCGTGTACCTAGATAATGTGACCCGGTTTACCTAGATAACTAGATAATGTGATCTGGTGTACCCAGATAATGTGACCTGGTTTACCTAGATAATGTGACCTGGTGTACCTAGATAATGTGACCTGGTTTACCCAGATAATGTGATCTGGTGTACCTAGATCATGTGATCTGGTTTACCTAGATAATGTGACCTGCTTTACCTAGATAATGTGACCTGGTTTACCTAGATAATGTGACCTGGCTTACCTAGATAATGTGCCCTGGTTTACCTAAATAATGTGACCCTCGTTTACCTAGATAATGTGACCTGGTTTACCTACATAATGTGACCTGGTGTACCTAGATAATGTGACCTGGTTTACCTAGATAATGTGATCTGGTGTACCTAGATAATGTGATCTGGTGTACCTGGTAATGTGAGGATAATGTGATCTGGTGTACTTAGATAATGTGATCTGGTGTACCTAGATAATGTGATCTGGTGTACCGGGTAATGTGAGGATAATGTGATCTGGTGTACCTAGATAATGTGATCTGGTGGTACCGGGTAATGTGAGGATAATGTGATCTGGTGTACCGGGTAATGTGAGGATAATGTGATCTGGTGTACCTAGATAATGTGATCTGGTTTACCACAGAGCATTTTCCACCAACCTCTGTATTTACAACAAACAGTACTTATCTTGTAACTCCCAGTAAATGTAGATCAAAAATCTTTGGTTAAATCACAATATGTGGTGTATCGAATGTGTTAGTAGCTCAGAGAACTGGTGATCAGCAGATGATGGGAGAAAAAAGACCCCGGTATGATCAGCTAGAATTCTCTCCTTTACTTCTATAGAGACGTTCTATCACTGAGAGTTCTAGAGTTCTATCAGCTAGAAGTCTCTCCTTTACTTCTATAGAGACGTTCTATCACTGAGAATTCTAGAGTTCTATCAGCTAGAAGTCTCTCCTTTACTTCTATAGAGACGTTCTATCACTGAGAGTTCTAGAGTTCTATCAGCTAGAATTCTCTTCTTTACTTCTATAGAGACGTTCTATCACTGAGAATTCTAGAGTTCTATCAGCTAGAATTCTCTCCTTTACTTTTATAGAGACGTTCTATCACTGAGAATTCTAGAGTTCTATCAGCTAGAATTCTCTCCTTTACTTCTATAGAGACATTCTATCACTGAGAATTCTAGAGTTCTATCAGCTAGAATTCTCTCCTTTACTTTTATAGAGACGTTCTATCACTGAGAATTCTAGAGTTCTATCAGCTAGAAGTCTCTCCTTTACTTCTATAGAGACGTTCTATCACTGAGAGTTCTAGAGTTCTATCAGCTAGAAGTCTCTCCTTTACTGTAACGGTTCTCTTGTGGTGAAGGAGAGGAGGACCAAAACGCAGCGTGGTGGTGATTCATGTTTTTTTAATGAAGACGACTATACATGAACAGACTAAACAAAACAATAAACGTGAGAACTCAAAACAGCCCTATCTGGTGCAAACAGAGACAGGAACAATCACCCACAAAACCCGACACCAAACAGGCTACCTAAATATGGTTCTAGAGTTCTATCACTGAGACTTCTAGAGTTCTATCAGCTAGATGTCTCTCCTTGACTTTTATAGAGACGTTCTATCACTGAGAGTTCTAGAGTTCTATCACTGAGAGTTCTAGAGTTCTATCACTGAGAGTTCTAGAGTTCTATCACTGAGACTTCTAGAATTCTATCAGCTAGATGTCTCTCCTTTACTTTTATAGAGACGTTCTATCACTGAGAATGATTGGTGTAGTAAAGTTACAGGGAATACAGCTGCGTGACTTAGCAGCAGATGCTGTGTTGTGAGAGTGTGTGTGTGTGTGTGTCTGAGGTGTAAAGTGTACAGATGCTGTGTTGTGAGAGAGGGAGGGTGTGTGTGTGTCTGAGGTGTAAGAGTGTAAACATCTGTTGATCAGGAAACGATGGGAGGGGTTATTGTCATGATTAAACTGCTATTCAGCTCCTTCTTGAGTCATCTACTGCTTGATATCCAGCATAATGTACTATCTATCGAGAGGGATACTAGTTCGGTGTGTTTACTGTTCAGATGATTTGAACCCGATCTAACTATCTCTGGAGAGACCTGAGAATGTATGAAAAACCTGTTTTGATTTGTCATTATGGGGTATTGTGATGTCATTATGGGGTATTGTGATGTCATTATGGGGGAATTGTGATGTCATTATGGGTTATTATGATGTCATTATGGGATATTGTGTGTAGATTGATGAGAGGGGATTAGAAAAAACAATTTAATCTATTTTAGAATAGAAGTCTGTAACGTAACAAAATGTGGAAAAAAGTCAAGGGGTCTGAATACTTTCTGAATGCACTGTATGTATGAAACACATCTCACTGACCTAGAAATCCCTCAGACATGATGAAATCAGACCCAGGGGTCCCCAATGGGTAACATTCCTCTTTAAAAGTTCTTCATCAGGAGACGGTTGGCCAGAGTAGAGAGGAGAGGAGGGGAGAGGAGCGGAGAGGAGAGGGGAGGAGAGGAGGGGGAGGGGAGAGGAGACAGTTGGCCAGAGTAGAGAGGAGGGGAGGGGAGAGGAGAGGAGAGGAGAAGAGAGGAGAGGAGAGGAGAGGAGAGGAGAGGAGAAGAGAGAAGAGAAGAGAAGAGAAGAGAAGAGAAGAGAAGAGA
>NW_022265183.1:2500-22500 GCF_002021735.2 Oncorhynchus kisutch | reverse complement strand
ATGGTTGTATTAGTGTAGTGGTGGGACAGATGGTTGTATAAGTGTAGTGGTGGGACAGATGGTTGTATTAGTGTAGTGGTGGTGGGACAGATGGTTGTATTAGTGTAGTGGTGGTGGGACAGATGGTTGTATAAGTGTAGTGGTGGGACAGATGGTTGTATTAGTGTAGTGGTTGGACAGATGGTTGTATTAGTGTAGTGGTGGGACAGATGGTTGTATTAGTGTAGTGGTGGTGGGACAGATGGTTGTATTAGTGTAGTGGTGGTGGGACAGAAGGTTGTATTAGTGTAGTGGTGGGACAGATGGTGTATATTAGTGAGTGGTGGGACAGATGGTTTAGTGTAGTGGTGGGACAGATGGTTGTATTAGTGTAGTGGTGGGACAGATAGTTGTATAAGTGTAGTGGTGGGACAGATGGTTGTATTAGTGTAGTGGTGGGACAGATGGTTGTATTAGTGTAGTGGTGGGACAGATGGTTGTATTAGTGTAGTGGTGGGACAGATGGTTGTATTAGTGTAGTGGTGGTGGGACAGATAGTTGTATAAGTGTAGTGGTGGGACAGATAGTTGTATATGTGTAGTGGTGGGACAGAGTTGTGATATGTGTAGTGGGGACAGATAGTTGTATATGTGTAGTGGTGGGACAGATGGTTAACAGGGATGGACGGAAACTTTAACAACTTGAAACTAGCGATGGAGACAGAATGTTCAGGATATATATATATATATACACACCACACACACACACACACACACACACACACACACACACACACACACACACACAACACACACACACACATGTCACACACACAACACACACACACACACACACACACACACACACACACACACACACACACCACACACAACACACACACACACACACACACACACACACAACACACACACACACACGCACACACACCACACACACACACACACACACACAGCAGAATGAGGCCATTGCGTATCCAGCGAGACAGAGAGGTCCCAGAGAGAGAGAGGAGTAGTGTAAACCAGGTCAGTCATTTAAACCAACTTTAATTAAAGTGGATGAAGTTTAAACACGTCTTGGCTTTACTAACGATAAGACTGACTCTGGATCCCCCCCCACCCCCCCCCCCTGTTTTCACGTCCCCCCCACCCCGATAGGAACTGTAATTACTGTAGGGGCCACACTGAAATGCCCCCCCCCTGGTCGTCAAGGTGACTTTAGAACGGAATAAAGTAGGGATTAACAAATTAATTTTATTATTATTTTCCTTTTCTCTCCTGCTCCTTTTGGTCCAGAGTCTGGAAGGGTTAAAGGTCAGGGGTACTATAGAGAAAGGGTTAAGGTTAGGAGTACTATAGAGGAAGGGTTAAGGTTAGGAGTACTATAGAGGAAGGTTAGGAGTACTATAGAGGAAGGGTTAAGGTTAGGAGTACTATAGAGGAAGGGTTAAGGTTAGGAGTACTATAGAGAAAGGGTTAAGGTTAGGAGTACTATAGAGGAAGGGTTAAGGTTAGGAGTACTATAGAGGAAGGGTTAAGGTTAGGAGTACTATAGAGGAAGGGTTAAGGTTAGGAGTACTATAGAGGAAGGGTTAAGGTAGGAGTACTATAGAGAGAAGGGTTAAGGTTAGGAGTACTATAGAGGAAAGAGTTAGGTTAGGAGTACTATAGAGGAAGGTTAGGAGTACTATAGAGGAAGGGTTAAGGTTAGGAGTACTATAGAGGAAGGTTAGGAGTACTATAGAGGAAGGTTAGGAGTACTATAGAGGAAGGGTTAAGGTTAGGAGTACTATAGAGGAAGGGTTACGGTTAGGAGTACTATAGAGGAAGGTTAGGAGTACTATAGAGGAAGGGTTAAGGTTAGGAGTACTATAGAGGAAGGTTAGGAGTACTATAGAGGAAGGTTAGGAGTACTATAGAGGCGGGTTAAGGTTAGGAGTACTATAGAGGAAGGGTTAAGGTTAGGAGTACTATAGAGGAAGGTTAGGAGTACTATAGAGGAAGGGTTAAGGTTAGGAGTACTATAGAGGAAGGTTAGGAGTACTATAGAGGAAGGGTTAAGGTTAGGAGTACTATAGAGGAAGGGTTAAGGTTAGGAGTACTATAGAGGAAGGGTTAAGGTTAGGAGTACTATAGAGGAAGGTTAGGAGTACTATAGAGGAAGGTTAAGGTTAGGAGTACTATAGAGGAAGGTTAGGAGTACTATAGAGGAAGGGTTAAGGTTAGGAGTACTATAGAGGAAGGGTTAAGGTTAGGAGTACTATAGAGGAAGGGTTAAGGTTAGGAGTACTATAGAGGAAGGTTAGGAGTACTATAGAGGAAGGGTTAAGGTTAGGAGTACTATAGAGGAAGGTTAGGAGTACTATAGAGGAAGGTTAGGAGTACTATAGAGGAAGGTTAGGAGTACTATAGAGGAAGGGTTAAGGTTAGGAGTACTATAGAGGAAGGGTTAAGGTTAGGAGTACTATAGAGGAAGGTTAGGAGTACTATAGAGGAAGGGTTAAGGTTAGGAGTACTATAGAGGAAGGTTAAGGTTAGGAGTACTATAGAGGAAGGTTAGGAGTACTATAGAGGAAGGGTTAAGGTTAGGAGTACTATAGAGGAAGGTTAGGAGTACTATAGAGGAAGGGTTAAGGTTAGGAGTACTATAGAGGAAGGTTAGGAGTACTATAGAGGAAGGTTAAGGTTAGGAGTACTATAGAGGAAGGGTTAAGGTTAGGAGTACTATAGAGGAAGGTTAGGAGTACTATAGAGGAAGGGTTAAGGTTAGGAGTACTATAGAGGAAGGTTAGGAGTACTATAGAGGAAGGTTAGGAGTACTATAGAGGAAGGGTTAAGGTTAGGAGTACTATAGAGGAAGGTTAGGAGTACTATAGAGGAAGGTTAGGAGTACTATAGAGGAAGGGTTAAGGTTAGGAGTACTATAGAGGAAGGTTAGGAGTACTATAGAGGAAGGGTTAAGGTTAGGAGTACTATAGAGGAAGGTTAGGAGTACTATAGAGGAAGGTTAGGAGTACTATAGAGGAAGGGTTAAGGTTAGGAGTACTATAGAGGAAGGTTAGGAGTACTATAGAGGAAGGGTTACGGTTAGGAGTACTATAGAGGAAGGTTAGGAGTACTATAGAGGAAGGTTAGGAGTACTATAGAGGAAGGGTTAAGGTTAGGAGTACTATAGAGGAAGGGTTAAGGTTAGGAGTACTATAGAGGAAGGTTAGGAGTACTATAGAGGAAGGGTTAAGGTTAGGAGTACTATAGAGGAAGGGTTAAGGTTAGGAGTACTATAGAGGAAGTGTTAAGGTTAGGAGTACTATAGAGGAAGGGTTAAGGTTAGGAGTACTATAGAGGAAGGTTAGGAGTACTATAGAGGAAGGTTAGGAGTACTATAGAGGATGGTTAAGGTTAGGAGTACTATAGAGGAAGGTTAGGAGTACTATAGAGGAGGGTTAGGAGTACTATAGAGGAAGGTTAGGAGTACTATAGAGGAAGGGTTAAGGTTAGGAGTACTATAGAGGAAGGGTTAAGGTTAGAAGTACTATAGAGGAAGGGTTAAGGTTAGGAGTACTATAGAGGAAGGTTAGGAGTACTATAGAAGAAGGGTTAAGGTTAGGAGTACTATAGAGGAAGGTTAGGAGTACTATAGAGGAAGGGTTAAGGTTAGGAGTACTATAGAGGAAGGTTAGGAGTACTATAGAGGAAGGGTTAAGGTTAGGAGTACTATAGAGGAAGGGTTAAGGTTAGGAGTACTATAGAGGAAGGGTTAAGGTTAGGAGTACTATAGAGGAAGGTTAGGAGTACTATAGAGGAAGGGTTAAGGTTAGGAGTACTATAGAGGAAGGGTTAAGGTTAGGAGTACTATAGAGGAAGGTTAGGAGTACTATAGAGGAAGGGTTAAGGTTAGGAGTACTATAGAGGAAGGGTTAAGGTTAGGAGTACTATAGAGGAAGGGTTAAGGTTAGGAGTACTATAGAGGAAGGTTAGGAGTACTATAGAGGAAGGTTAGGAGTACTATAGAGGAAGGGTTAAGGTTAGGAGTACTATAGAGGAAGGTTAGGAGTACTATAGAGGAAGGGTTAAGGTTAGGAGTACTATAGAGGAAGGTTAGGAGTACTATAGAGGAAGGTTAGGAGTACTATAGAGGAAGGGTTAAGGTTAGGAGTACTATAGAGGAAGGGTTAAGGTTAGGAGTACTATAGAGGAAGGTTAGGAGTACTATAGAGGAAGGTTAGGAGTACTATAGAGGAAGGGTTAAGGTTAGGAGTACTATAGAGGAAGGGTTAAGGTTAGGAGTACTATAGAGGAAGGGTTAAGGTTAGGAGTACTATAGAGGAAGGTTAGGAGTACTATAGAGGAAGGTTAGGAGTACTATAGAGGAAGGGTTAAGGTTAGGAGTACTATAGAGGAAGGTTAGGAGTACTATAGAGGAAGGGTTAAGGTTAGGAGTACTATAGAGGAAGGTTAGGAGTACTATAGAGGAAGGTTAGGAGTACTATAGAGGAAGGGTTAAGGTTAGGAGTACTATAGAGGAAGGTTAGGAGTACTATAGAGGAAGGGTTAAGGTTAGGAGTACTATAGAGGAAGGTTAGGAGTACTATAGAGGAAGGTTAGGAGTACTATAGAGGAAGGGTTAAGGTTAGGAGTACTATAGAGGAAGGGTTAAGGTTAGGAGTACTATAGAGGAAGGTTAGGAGTACTATAGAGGAAGGGTTAAGGTTAGGAGTACTATAGAGGAAGGGTTAAGGTTAGGAGTACTATAGAGGAAGGTTAAGGTTAGGAGTACTATAGAGGAAGGGTTAAGGTTAGGAGTACTATAGAGGAAGGTTAGGAGTACTATAGAGGAAGGTTAGGAGTACTATAGAGGATGGTTAAGGTTAGGAGTACTATAGAGGAAGGTTAGGAGTACTATAGAGGAGGGTTAGGAGTACTATAGAGGAAGGTTAGGAGTACTATAGAGGAAGGGTTAAGGTTAGGAGTACTATAGAGGAAGGGTTAAGGTTAGAAGTACTATAGAGGAAGGGTTAAGGTTAGGAGTACTATAGAGGAAGGTTAGGAGTACTATAGAAGAAGGGTTAAGGTTAGGAGTACTATAGAGGAAGGTTAGGAGTACTATAGAGGAAGGGTTAAGGTTAGGAGTACTATAGAGGAAGGTTAGGAGTACTATAGAGGAAGGGTTAAGGTTAGGAGTACTATAGAGGAAGGGTTAAGGTTAGGAGTACTATAGAGGAAGGGTTAAGGTTAGGAGTACTATAGAGGAAGGTTAGGAGTACTATAGAGGAAGGGTTAAGGTTAGGAGTACTATAGAGGAAGGGTTAAGGTTAGGAGTACTATAGAGGAAGGTTAGGAGTACTATAGAGGAAGGGTTAAGGTTAGGAGTACTATAGAGGAAGGGTTAAGGTTAGGAGTACTATAGAGGAAGGGTTAAGGTTAGGAGTACTATAGAGGAAGGTTAGGAGTACTATAGAGGAAGGTTAGGAGTACTATAGAGGAAGGGTTAAGGTTAGGAGTACTATAGAGGAAGGTTAGGAGTACTATAGAGGAAGGGTTAAGGTTAGGAGTACTATAGAGGAAGGTTAGGAGTACTATAGAGGAAGGTTAGGAGTACTATAGAGGAAGGGTTAAGGTTAGGAGTACTATAGAGGAAGGGTTAAGGTTAGGAGTACTATAGAGGAAGGTTAGGAGTACTATAGAGGAAGGTTAGGAGTACTATAGAGGAAGGGTTAAGGTTAGGAGTACTATAGAGGAAGGGTTAGGTTAGGAGTACTATAGAGGAAGGTTAGGAGTACTATAGAGGAAGGGTTAAGGTTAGGAGTACTATAGAGGAAGGGTTAAGGTTAGGAGTACTATAGAGGAAGGTTAGGAGTACTATAGAGGAAGGTTAGGAGTACTATAGAGGAAGGGTTAAGGTTAGGAGTACTGTAGAGGAATCTTAGGAGTACTATAGAGGAAGGGTTAAGGTTAGGAGTACTATAGAGGAAGGTTAGGAGTACTATAGAGGAAGGTTTAAGGTTAGGAGTACTATAGAGGAAGGGTTAAGGTTAGGAGTACTATAGAGGAAGGTTTGAGTACTATAGAGGAAGGGTTAAGGTTAGGAGTACTATAGAGGAAGGGTTAAGGTTAGGAGTACTATAGAGGAAGGGTTAAGGTTAGGAGTACTATAGAGGAAGGGTTAAGGTTAGGAGTACTATAGAGGAAGGTTAGGAGTACTATAGAGGAAGGTTAGGAGTACTATAGAGGAAGGGTTAAGGTTAGGAGTACTATAGAGGAAGGGTTAAGGTTAGGAGTACTATAGAGGAAGGTTAGGAGTACTATAGAGGAAGGGTTAAGGTTAGGAGTACTATAGAGGAAGGGTTAAGGTTAGGAGTACTATAGAGGAAGGTTAGGAGTACTATAGAAGAAGGGTTAAGGTTAGGAGTACTATAGAGGAAGGGTTAAGGTTAGGAGTACTATAGAGGAAGGGTTAAGGTTAGGAGTACTATAGAGGAAGGTTAGGAGTACTATAGAGGAAGGGTTAAGGTTAGGAGTACTATAGAGGAAGGGTAAGGTTAGGAGTACTATAGAGGAAGGTTAGGAGTACTATAGAAGAAGGGTTAAGGTTAGGAGTACTATAGAGGAAGGGTTAAGGTTAGGAGTACTATAGAGGAAGGGTTAAGGTTAGGAGTACTATAGAGGAAGGTTAGGAGTACTATAGAGGAAGGGTTAAGGTTAGGAGTACTATAGAGGAAGGTTAGGAGTACTATAGAGGAAGGTTAGGAGTACTATAGAGGAAGGGTTAAGGTTAGGAGTACTATAGAGGAAGGTTCGGAGTACTATAGAGGAAGGTTAGGAGTACTATAGAGGAAGGGTTAAGGATAGGAGTACTATAGAGGAAGGTTAGGAGTACTATAGAGGAAGGGTTAAGTTAGGAGTACTATAGAGGAAGGTTAGGAGTACTATAGAGGAAGGTTAGGAGTACTATAGAGGAAGGGTTAAGGTTAGGAGTACTATAGAGGAAGGTTAGGAGTACTATAGAGGAGGGTTACGGTTAGGAGTACTATAGAGGAAGGTTAGGAGTACTATAGAGGAAGGTTAGGAGTACTATAGAGGAAGGGTTAAGGTTAGGAGTACTATAGAGGAAGGGTTAAGGTTAGGAGTACTATAGAGGAAGGTTAGGAGTACTATAGAGGAAGGGTTAAGGTTAGGAGTACTATAGAGGAAGGGTTAAGGTTAGGAGTACTATAGAGGAAGTGTTAAGGTTAGGAGTACTATAGAGGAAGGGTTAAGGTTAGGAGTACTATAGAGGAAGGTTAGGAGTACTATAGAGGAAGGTTAGGAGTACTATAGAGGAGGGTTAAGGTTAGGAGTACTATAGAGGAAGGTTAGGAGTACTATAGAGGAGGGTTAGGAGTACTATAGAGGAAGGTTAGGAGTACTATAGAGGAAGGGTTAAGGTTAGGAGTACTATAGAGGAAGGGTTAAGGTTAGAGTACTATAGAGGAAGGGTTAAGGTTAGGAGTACTATAGAGGAAGGTTAGGAGTACTATAGAAGGAAGGGTTAAGGTTAGGAGTACTATAGAGGAAGGTTAGGAGTACTATAGAGGAAGGGTTAAGGTTAGGAGTACTATAGAGGAAGGTTAGGAGTACTATAGAGGAAGGGTTAAGGTTAGGAGTACTATAGAGGAAGGGTTAAGGTTAGGAGTACTATAGAGGAAGGGTTAAGGTTAGGAGTACTATAGAGGAAGGTTAGGAGTACTATAGAGGAAGGGTTAAGGTTAGGAGTACTATAGAGGAAGGGTTAAGGTTAGGAGTACTATAGAGGAAGGTTAGGAGTACTATAGAGGAAGGGTTAAGGTTAGGAGTACTATAGAGGAAGGGTTAAGGTTAGGAGTACTATAGAGGAAGGGTTAAGGTTAGGAGTACTATAGAGGAAGGGTTAGGTTAGGAGTACTATAGAGGAAGGTTAGGAGTACTATAGAGGAAGGTTAGGTTAGGAGTACTATAGAGGAAGGTTAAGGTTAGGAGTACTATAGAGGAAGGGTTAAGGTTAGGAGTACTATAGAGGAAGGTTAGGAGTACTATAGAGGAAGGTTAGGAGTACTATAGAGGAAGGGTTAAGGTTAGGAGTACTATAGAGGAAGGGTTAAGGTTAGGAGTACTATAGAGGAAGGTTAGGAGTACTATAGAGGAAGGGTTAAGGTTAAGGTTAGGAGTACTGTAAGAGGAATCTTAGGAGTACTATAGAGGAAGGGTTAAGGTTAGGAGTACTATAGAGGAAGTTAGGAGTACTATAGAGGAAGGTTTAAGGTTAGGAGTACTATAGAGGAAGGGTTAAGGTTAGGAGTACTATAGAGGAAGGTTAGGAGTACTATAGAGGAAGGTTTAAGGTTAGGAGTACTATAGAGGAAGGGTTAAGGTTAGGAGTACTATAGAGGAAGGGTTAAGGTTAGGAGTACTATAGAGGAAGGGTTAAGGTTAGGAGTACTATAGAGGAAGGTTAAGGTTAGGAGTACTATAGAGGAAGGTTAGGAGTACTATAGAGGAAGGTTAGGAGTACTATAGAGGAAGGGTTAAGGTTAGGAGTACTATAGAGGAAGGTTAGGAGTACTATAGAGGAAGGGTTAAGGTTAGGAGTACTATAGAGGAAGGGTTAAGGTTAGGAGTACTATAGAGGAAGGGTTAAGGTTAGGAGTACTATAGAGGAAGGTTAGGAGTACTATAGAGGAAGGGTTAAGGTTAGGAGTACTATAGAGGAAGGTTAAGGTTAGGAGTACTATAGAGGAAGGTTAGGAGTACTATAGAGGAAGGGTTAAGGTTAGGGGTACTATAGAGGAAGGGTTAAGGTTAGGAGTACTATAGAGGAAGGGTTAAGGTTAGGAGTACTATAGAGGAAGGTTAGGAGTACTATAGAGGAAGGTTAGGAGTACTATAGAGGAAGGGTTAAGGTTAGGAGTACTATAGAGGAAGGTTAGGAGTACTATAGAGGAAGGGTTAAGTTAGGAGTACTATAGAGGAAGGTTAGGAGTACTATAGAGGAAGGTTAGGAGTACTATAGAGGAAGGGTTAAGGTTAGGAGTACTATAGAGGAAGGGTTAAGGTTAGGAGTACTATAGAGGAAGGTTAGGAGTACTATAGAGGAAGGTTAGGAGTACTATAGAGGAAGGGTTAAGGTTAGGAGTACTATAGAGGAAGGGTTAAGGTTAGGAGTACTATAGAGGAAGGTTAGGAGTACTATAGAGGAAGGGTTAAGGTTAGGAGTACTATAGAGGAAGGTTAAGGTTAGGAGTACTATAGAGGAAGGTTAGGAGTACTATAGAGGAAGGTTAGGAGTACTATAGAGGAAGGGTTAAGGTTAGGAGTACTGTAGAGGAATCTTAGGAGTACTATAGAGGAAGGGTTAAGGTTAGGAGTACTATAGAGGAAGGTTAGGAGTACTATAGAGGAAGGTTTAAGGTTAGGAGTACTATAGAGGAAGGGTTAAGGTTAGGAGTACTATAGAGGAAGGTTAGGAGTACTATAGAGGAAGGGTTAAGGTTAGGAGTACTATAGAGGAAGGGTTAAGGTTAGGAGTACTATAGAGGAAGGGTTAAGGTTAGGAGTACTATAGAGGAAGGGTTAAGGTTAGGAGTACTATAGAGGAAGGGTTAAGGTTAGGAGTACTATAGAGGAAGGTTAGGAGTACTATAGAGGAAGGTTAGGAGTACTATAGAGGAAGGTTAAGGTTAGGAGTACTATAGAGGAAGGGTTAAGGTTAGAGTACTATAGAGGAAGGTTAGGAGTACTATAGAGGAAGGGTTAAGGTTAGGAGTACTATAGAGGAAGGGTTAAGGTTAGGAGTACTATAGAGGAAGGTTAGGAGTACTATAGAAGAAGGGTTAAGGTTAGGAGTACTATAGAGGAAGGGTTAAGGTTAGGAGTACTATAGAGGAAGGTTAGGAGTACTATAGAGGAAGGGTTAAGGTTAGGAGTACTATAGAGGAAGGTTAGGAGTACTATAGAGGAAGGGTTAAGGTTAGGAGTACTATAGTGGAAGGTTAGGAGTACTATAGAGGAAGGGTTAAGGTTAGGAGTACTATAGAGGAAGGGTTAAGGTTAGGAGTACTATAGAGGAAGGGTTAAGGTTAGGAGTACTATAGAGGAAGGTTAGGAGTACTATAGAGGAAGGGTTAAGGTTAGGAGTACTATAGAGGAAGGGTTAAGGTTAGGAGTACTATAGAGGAAGGTTAGGAGTACTATAGAAGAAGGGTTAAGGTTAGGAGTACTATAGAGGAAGGGTTAAGGTTAGGAGTACTATAGAGGAAGGTTAGGAGTACTATAGAGGAAGGGTTAAGGTTAGGAGTACTATCGAGGAAGGTTAGGAGTACTATAGAGGAAGGTTAGGAGTACTATAGAGGAAGGGTTAAGGTTAGGAGTACTATAGAGGAAGGTTAGGAGTACTATAGAGGAAGAGTTAAGGTTAGGAGTACTATAGAGGAGGGTTAAGGTTAGGGGTACTATAGAGGAAGGGTTAAGGTTAGGAGTACTATAGAGGAAGGTTAGGAGTACTATAGAGGAAGGTTAGGAGTACTATAGAGGAAGGGTTAAGGTTAGGAGTACTATAGAGGAAGGGTTAAGGTTAGGAGTACTATAGAGGAAGGTTAGGAGTACTATAGAGGAAGGGTTAAGGTTAGGAGTACTATAGAGGAAGGGTTAAGGTTAGGAGTACTATAGAGGAAGGTTAGGAGTACTATAGAGGAAGGTTAGGAGTACTATAGAGGAAGGGTTAAGGTTAGGAGTACTATAGAGGAAGTTTAGGAGTACTATAGAGGAAGGGTTAAGGTTAGGAGTACTATAGAGGAAGGTTAAGGTTAGGAGTACTATAGAGGAAGGTTAGGAGTACTATAGAGGAAGGGTTAAGGTTAGGAGTACTATAGAGGAAGGTTAGGAGTACTATAGAGGAAGGGTTAAGGCTAGGAGTACTATAGAGGAAGGTTAGGAGTACTATAGAGGAAGGGTTAAGGTTAGGAGTACTATAGAGGAAGGTTAGGAGTACTATAGAGGAAGGGTTAAGGTTAGGAGTACTATAGAGGAAGGGTTAAGGTTAGGAGTACTATAGAGGAAGGTTAGGAGTACTATAGAGGAAGGGTTAAGGTTAGGAGTACTATAGAGGATGGTTAAGGTTAGGAGTACTATAGAGGAAGGTTAGGAGTACTATAGAGGAGGGTTAGGAGTACTATAGAGGAAGGTTAGGAGTACTATAGAGGAAGGGTTAAGGTTAGGAGTACTATAGAGGAAGGGTTAAGGTTAGAAGTACTATAGAGGAAGGGTTAAGGTTAGGAGTACTATAGAGGAAGGTTAGGAGTACTATAGAAGAAGGGTTAAGGTTAGGAGTACTATAGAGGAAGGTTAGGAGTACTATAGAGGAAGGGTTAAGGTTAGGAGTACTATAGAGGAAGGTTAGGAGTACTATAGAGGAAGGGTTAAGGTTAGGAGTACTATAGAGGAAGGGTTAAGGTTAGGAGTACTATAGAGGAAGGGTTAAGGTTAGGAGTACTATAGAGGAAGGTTAGGAGTACTATAGAGGAAGGGTTAAGGTTAGGAGTACTATAGAGGAAGGGTTAAGGTTAGGAGTACTATAGAGGAAGGTTAGGAGTACTATAGAGGAAGGGTTAAGGTTAGGAGTACTATAGAGGAAGGGTTAAGGTTAGGAGTACTATAGAGGAAGGGTTAAGGTTAGGAGTACTATAGAGGAAGGTTAGGAGTACTATAGAGGAAGGTTAGGAGTACTATAGAGGAAGGGTTAAGGTTAGGAGTACTATAGAGGAAGGTTAGGAGTACTATAGAGGAAGGGTTAAGGTTAGGAGTACTATAGAGGAAGGTTAGGAGTACTATAGAGGAAGGTTAGGAGTACTATAGAGGAAGGGTTAAGGTTAGGAGTACTATAGAGGAAGGGTTAAGGTTAGGAGTACTATAGAGGAAGGTTAGGAGTACTATAGAGGAAGGTTAGGAGTACTATAGAGGAAGGGTTAAGGTTAGGAGTACTATAGAGGAAGGGTTAAGGTTAGGAGTACTATAGAGGAAGGTTAGGAGTACTATAGAGGAAGGGTTAAGGTTAGGAGTACTATAGAGGAAGGGTTAAGGTTAGGAGTACTATAGAGGAAGGTTAGGAGTACTATAGAGGAAGGTTAGGAGTACTATAGAGGAAGGGTTAAGGTTAGGAGTACTATAGAGGAAGGTTAGGAGTACTATAGAGGAAGGGTTAAGGTTAGGAGTACTATAGAGGAAGGTTAGGAGTACTATAGAGGAAGGTTTAAGGTTAGGAGTACTATAGAGGAAGGGTTAAGGTTAGGAGTACTATAGAGGAAGGTTAGGAGTACTATAGAGGAAGGGTTAAGGTTAGGAGTACTATAGAGGAAGGGTTAAGGTTAGGAGTACTATAGAGGAAGGGTTAAGGTTAGGAGTACTATAGAGGAAGGGTTAAGGTTAGGAGTACTATAGAGGAAGGGTTAAGGTTAGGAGTACTATAGAGGAAGGTTAGGAGTACTATAGAGGAAGGTTAGGAGTACTATAGAGGAAGGGTTAAGGTTAGGAGTACTATAGAGGAAGGGTTAAGGTTAGGAGTACTATAGAGGAAGGTTAGGAGTACTATAGAGGAAGGGTTAAGGTTAGGAGTACTATAGAGGAAGGGTTAAGGTTAGGAGTACTATAGAGGAAGGTTAGGAGTACTATAGAAGAAGGGTTAAGGTTAGGAGTACTATAGAGGAAGGGTTAAGGTTAGGAGTACTATAGAGGAAGGTTAGGAGTACTATAGAGGAAGGGTTAAGGTTAGGAGTACTATAGAGGAAGGTTAGGAGTACTATAGAGGAAGGGTTAAGGTTAGGAGTACTATAGTGGAAGGTTAGGAGTACTATAGAGGAAGGGTTAAGGTTAGGAGTACTATAGAGGAAGGGTTAAGGTTAGGAGTACTATAGAGGAAGGGTTAAGGTTAGGAGTACTATAGAGGAAGGTTAGGAGTACTATAGAGGAAGGGTTAAGGTTAGGAGTACTATAGAGGAAGGGTTAAGGTTAGGAGTACTATAGAGGAAGGTTAGGAGTACTATAGAAGAAGGGTTAAGGTTAGGAGTACTATAGAGGAAGGGTTAAGGTTAGGAGTACTATAGAGGAAGGTTAGGAGTACTATAGAGGAAGGGTTATGGTTAGGAGTACTATCGAGGAAGGTTAGGAGTACTATAGAGGAAGGTTAGGAGTACTATAGAGGAAGGGTTAAGGTTAGGAGTACTATAGAGGAAGGTTAGGAGTACTATAGAGGAAGAGTTAAGGTTAGGAGTACTATAGAGGAAGGGTTAAGGTTAGGGGTACTATAGAGGAAGGGTTAAGGTTAGGAGTACTATAGAGGAAGGTTAGGAGTACTATAGAGGAAGGTTAGGAGTACTATAGAGGAAGGGTTAAGGTTAGGAGTACTATAGAGGAAGGGTTAAGGTTAGGAGTACTATAGAGGAAGGTTAGGAGTACTATAGAGGAAGGGTTAAGGTTAGGAGTACTATAGAGGAAGGGTTAAGGTTAGGAGTACTATAGAGGAAGGTTAGGAGTACTATAGAGGAAGGTTAGGAGTACTATAGAGGAAGGGTTAAGGTTAGGAGTACTATAGAGGAAGTTTAGGAGTACTATAGAGGAAGGGTTAAGGTTAGGAGTACTATAGAGGAAGGGTTAAGGTTAGGAGTACTATAGAGGAAGGTTAGGAGTACTATAGAGGAAGGGTTAAGGTTAGGAGTACTATAGAGGAAGGTTAGGAGTACTATAGAGGAAGGGTTAAGGCTAGGAGTACTATAGAGGAAGGTTAGGAGTACTATAGAGGAAGGGTTAAGGTTAGGAGTACTATAGAGGAAGGTTAGGAGTACTATAGAGGAAGGGTTAAGGTTAGGAGTACTATAGAGGATGGGTTAAGGTTAGGAGTACTATAGAGGAAGGTTAGGAGTACTATAGAGGAAGGGTTAAGGTTAGGAGTACTATAGAGGAAAGGTTAAGGTTAGGAGTACTATAGAGGAAGGTTAGGAGTACTATAGAGGAAGGTTAGGAGTACTATAGAGGAAGGGTTAAGGTTAGGAGTACTATAGAGGAAGGTTAGGAGTACTATAGAGGAAGGGTTAAGGTTAGGAGTACTATAGAGGAAGGTTAGGAGTACTATAGAGGAAGGTTAGGAGTACTATAGAGGAAGGGTTAAGGTTAGGAGTACTATAGAGGAAGGGTTAAGGTTAGGAGTACTATAGAGGAAGGTTAGGAGTACTATAGAGGAAGGTTAGGAGTACTATAGAGGAAGGGTTAAGGTTAGGAGTACTATAGAGGAAGGGTTAAGGTTAGGAGTACTATAGAGGAAGGTTAGGAGTACTATAGAGGAAGGGTTAAGGTTAGGAGTACTATAGAGGAAGGGTTAAGGTTAGGAGTACTATAGAGGAAGGTTAGGAGTACTATAGAGGAAGGGTTAAGGTTAGGAGTACTATAGAGGAATGTTAGGAGTACTATAGAGGAAGGGTTAAGGTTAGGAGTACTATAGAGGAAGGTTAGGAGTACTATAGAGGAAGGTTTAAGGTTAGGAGTACTATAGAGGAAGGGTTAAGGTTAGGAGTACTATAGAGGAAGGTTAGGAGTACTATAGAGGAAGGGTTAAGGTTAGGAGTACTATAGAGGAAGGGTTAAGGTTAGGAGTACTATAGAGGAAGGGTTAAGGTTAGGAGTACTATAGAGGAAGGGTTAAGGTTAGGAGTACTATAGAGGAAGGGTTAAGGTTAGGAGTACTATAGAGGAAGGTTAGGAGTACTATAGAGGAAGGTTAGGAGTCACTAAGAGGAAGGGTTAAGGTTAGGAGTACTATAGAGGAAGGGTTAAGGTTAGGAGTACTATAGAGGAAGGTTAGGAGTACTATAGAGGAAGGGTTAAGGTTAGGAGTACTATAGAGGAAGGGTTAAGTTAGGGAGTACTATAGAGGAAGGTTAGGAGTACTATAGAAGAAGGGTTAAGGTTAGGAGTACTATAGAGGAAGGGTTAAGGTTAGGAGTACTATAGAGGAAGGTTAGGAGTACTATAGAGGAAGGGTTAAGGTTAGGAGTACTATAGAGGAAGGTTAGGAGTACTATAGAGGAAGGGTTAAGGTTAGGAGTACTTATAGTGGAAGGTTAGGAGTACTATAGAGGAAGGGTTAAGGTTAGGAGTACTATAGAGGAAGGGTTAAGGTTAGGAGTACTATAGAGGAAGGGTTAAGGTTAGGAGTACTATAGAGGAAGGTTAGGAGTACTATAGAGGAAGGGTTAAGGTTAGGAGTACTATAGAGGAAGGGTTAAGGTTAGGAGTACTATAGAGGAAGGTTAGGAGTACTATAGAAGAAGGGTTAAGGTTAGGAGTACTATAGAGAAGGGTTAAGGTTAGGAGTACTATAGAGGAAGGTTAGGAGTACTATAGAGGAAGGGTTAAGGTTAGGAGTACTATCGAGGAAGGTTAGGAGTACTATAGAGGAAGGTTAGGAGTACTATAGAGGAAGGGTTACGGTTAGGAGTACTATAGAGGAAGGTTAGGAGTACTATAGAGAAGAGTTAAGGTTAGGAGTTACTATAGAGGAAGGGTTAAGGTTAGGGGTACTATAGAGGAAGGGTTAAGGTTAGGAGTACTATAGAGGAAGGTTAGGAGTACTATAGAGGAAGGTTAGGAGTACTATAGAGGAAGGGTTAAGGTTAGGAGTACTATAGAGGAAGGGTTAAGGTTAGGAGTACTATAGAGGAAGGTTAGGAGTACTATAGAGGAAGGGTTAAGGTTAGGAGTACTATAGAGGAAGGGTTAAGGTTAGGAGTACTATAGAGGAAGGTTAGGAGTACTATAGAGGAAGGTTAGGAGTACTATAGAGGAAGGGTTAAGGTTAGGAGTACTATAGAGGAAGTTTATGAGTACTATAGAGGAAGGGTTAAGGTTAGGAGTACTATAGAGGAAGGGTTAAGGTAGGAGTATATAGCGGAAGGTTAGGAGTACTATAGAGGAAGTGTTAAGGTTAGGAGTACTATAGAGGAAGGTTAGGAGTACTATAGAGGAAGGGTTAAGGCTAGGAGTACTATAGAGGAAGGTTAGGAGTACTATAGAGGAAGGGTAAGGTTAGGAGTACTATAGAGGAAGGTTTAGGAGTACTATAGAGGAAGGGTTAAGGTTAGGAAGTACTATAGAGGACGGGTTAAGGTTAGGAGTACTATAGAGGAAGGTTAGGAGTACTATAGAGGAAGGGTTAAGGTAGGAGTACTATAGAGGAAGGTTAAGGTTAGGAGTACTATAGAGGAAGGTTAGGAGTACTATAGAGGAAGGTTAGGAGTACTATAGAGGAAGGGTTAAGGTTAGGAGTACTATAGAGGAAGGTTAGGAGTACTATAGAGGAAGGGTTAAGGTTAGGAGTACTATAGAGGAAGGTTAGGAGTACTATAGAGGAAGGTTAGGAGTACTATAGAGGAGGGTTAAGGTTAGGAGTACTATAGAGGAAGGGTTAAGGTTAGGAGTACTATAGAGGAAGGTTAGGAGTACTATAGAGGAAGGTTAGGAGTACTATAGAGGAAGGGTTAAGGTTAGGAGTACTATAGAGGAAGGTTAAGGTTAGGAGTACTATAGAGGAAGGTTAGGAGTACTATAGAGGAAGGGTTAAGGTTAGGCAGTACTATAGAGGAAGGGTTAAGGTTAGGAGTACTATAGAGGAAGGTTAGGAGTACTATAGAGGAAGGGTTAAGGTTAGGAGTACTATAGAGGAATGTTAGAGTACTATAGAGGAAGGGTTAAGGTTAGGAGTACTATAGAGGAAGGTTAGGAGTACTATAGAGGAAGGTTTAAGGTTAGGAGTACTATAGAGGAAGGGTTAAGGTTAGGAGTACTATAGAGGAAGGTTAGGAGTACTATAGAGGAAGGGTTAAGGTTAGGAGTACTATAGAGGAAGGGTTTAAGGTTAGGAGTACTATAGAGGAAGGGTTAAGGTTAGGAGTACTATAGAGGAAGGGTTAAGGTTAGGAGTACTATAGAGGAAGGGTTAAGGTTTAGGAGTACTATAGAGGAAGGGTTAAGGTTAGGAGTACTATAGAGGAAGGTTAGGAGTACTATAGAGGAAGGTTTAGGAGTACTATAGAGGAAGGGTTAAGGTTAGGAGTACTATAGAGGAAGGGTTAAGGTTAGGGAGTACTATAGAGGAAGGTTAGGAGTACTATAGAGGAAGGGTTAAGGTTAGGAGTACTATAGAGGAAGGGTTAAGGTTAGGAGTACTATAGAGGAAGGTTAGGAGTACTATAGAAGAAGGGTTAAGGTTAGGAGTACTATAGAGAAGGGTTAAGGTTAGGAGTACTATAGAGGAAGGTTAGGAGTACTATAGAGGAAGGGTTAAGGTTAGGAGTACTATAGAGGAAGGTTAGGAGTACTATAGAGGAAGGGTTAAGGTTAGGAGTACTATAGTGGAAGGTTAGGAGTACTATAGAGGAAGGGTTTAAGGTTAGGAGTACTATAGAGGAAGGGTTAAGGTAGGAGTACTATAGAGGAAGGGTTAAGGTTAGGAGTACTATAGAGGAAGGTTAGGAGTACTATAGAGGAAGGGTTAAGGTTTAGGAGTACTATAGAGGAAGGGTTAAGGTTAGGAGTACTATAGAAGGCAAGGTTAGGAGTACTATAGAAGAAGGGTTAAGGTTAGGAGTACTATAGAGGAAGGGTTAAGGTTAGGAGTACTATAGGAGGAAGGTTAGGAGTACTACTAGAGGAAGGGTTAAGGTTAGGAGTACTATCGAGGAAGGTTAGGAGTACTATAGAGGAAGTTAGGAGTACTATAGAGGAAGGGTTAAGGTTAGGAGTACTATAGAGGAAGGTAGGAGTACTATAGAGAAGAGTTAAGGTTAGGAGTACTATAGAGGAAGGGTTAAGGTTAGGGGTACTATAGAGGAAGGTTAAGGTTAGGAGTACTATAGAGGAAGGTTAGGAGTACTATAGAGTAAGTATAGAGGAAGGTTCGGAGTACTATAGAGGAAGGGTTAAGGTTAGGAGTACTATAGAGGAAGGGTTAAGGTTAGGAGTACTATAGAGGAAGGTTAGGAGTACTATAGAGGAAGGGTTAAGGTTAGGCAGTACTATAGAGGAAGGGTTAAGGTTAGGAGTACTATAGAGGAAAGGTTAGGAGTACTATAGAGGAAGGTTAGGAGTACTATAGAGGAAGGGTTAAGGTTAGGAGTACTATAGAGGAAGTTTATGAGTACTATAGAGGAAGGGTTAAGGTTAGGAGTACTATAGAGAAGGGTTAAGGTTAAGGGAGTACTATAGAGGGAAGGTTAGGCAGTACTGATAGAGGAAGTGTTAAAGCGTTAGAGTACGTATATGATGAAGGTTTAGGAGTACTATAGAGGAAGGGTTAAAGGCTAGGAGTAACTATAGAGGAAGGTTTAGGGAGTTACTATAGAGGAAGGGTCTTAAGGTTAGGAGTACTATAGATGAAGTTTAGGAGCTACTATCAGAGGAAGGGTTAAGGTTAGGATGTACTATACGAGGACGGTGTTAAGGTTCAGGAGGACGGGTTTAAGGTTAGGAGTACTATAGAGGAAGGTTAGGAGTTACTATAGCGGAAGGGTTTAAGGTAGGAGTACTATAGAGGAAGGCCTCATTCTGTGTGTGTGTGTGTGTGTGTGTGTGTGTGTGTGTGTGTGTGTTGTGTGTGGTGTGTGTGCTGTGTGTGTGTGTGGTGTGTGTGGTGTGTGTGTGTGTGGTGTGTGTGTGTGTGTGTCCCAGCTACTCAGTGCTCTAGTTCTACTGGTAGAGTTAATATGCCCATGTTTTTTATTATAGCTTCTACAGAACACCAGGACAGGAGGTAAAAATAGGAGAGAGAGGGAGGAGGGGAAGATGTTGGAGGACATGGAGGAGTTTGTATCTGAGGGAGAGAAAGAGAGATAGGAGTGAGAGAGAGAGAGAGAGGAGAGAGAGAGAGAATGAGAAGAGAGAGGAATTGAGAGAGAGGAGAGAGAGATGATGAAGAGAGAGAGAGATGGAGAGAGAGAGAAGAGAGAGAGAGAGAGAGAGAGAGAGAGAGAGAGAGAGAGACAGAGAGAGAGAGAAAATACATTTGTGTGTGTTGATTAGTGTGTGTGTGAGTTTTTGTCTTGCTGCGGTAGAGAGGAGGGAGGAGAAGATGGATGAGGGAAGGAGGAAGGGACAGTTTTTCAGGGTTGGAGTTGACAGATGAGGCTGTCGAGTTTTAGTGTGTGTGTATATATATATATATGTGTGTTTGAAAGCTCTAGAGACCTCCCCAGCAGTTAGGTCAGCTATCCCAGAGGGCCAAGGTTTTTTACCTGCAGAGTCTGTTCTGTACCTGAACAGGTGAACCAAGAGGACACCTTAGTCCCTTTTAAGAACCACTACCAGACCTCTGTACTGGATTAATACCCGACCTCTGTACTGGATTAATACCAGACCTCTGTACTGGATTAATACCAGACCTCTGTACTTTGTTAATAACAAACCTCTGTACTGGATTAATACCAGACCTCTCTACTGGGTTAATAACAAACCTCTGTACTGGATTAATACCAGACCTCTGTACTGGATTAATACCAGACCTCTGTACTTTGTTAATAACAAACCTCTGTACTGGATTAATACCAGACCTCTGTACTTTGTTAATAACAAACCTCTGTACTGGATTAATACCAGACCTCTCTACTGGGTTAATACCAGACCTCTCTACTGGGTTAATACCAGACCTCTCTACTGGATTAATACCAGACCTCTCTACTGGGTTAATACCAGACCTCTCTACTGGGTTAATACCAGACCTCTCTACTGGGTTAATACCAGACCTCTCTACTGGGTTAATACCAGACCTCTACTGGGTTAATACCAGACCTCTCTACTGGGTTAATACCAGACCTCTACTGGGTTAATACCAGACCTCTCTACTGGGTTAATACCAGACCTCTCTACTGGGTTAATACCAGACCTCTACTGGGTTAATACCAGACCTCTCTACTGGGTTAATACCAGACCTCTCTACTGGGTTAATACCAGACC
>NW_022265182.1:0-17190 GCF_002021735.2 Oncorhynchus kisutch | reverse complement strand
TACCTCAGGTCCTGTGTTGCTACCTCAGGTCCTGTGTTGATACCTCAGGTCCTGTGTATGCACCTCAGGTCCTGTGTTGCTACCATCAGGTCCTGTGTTGCTACCTCAGGTCCTGGGTTTGCTACCTCAGGTCCTGTGTTACTATGACACCACCTCATGTCCCGTGTTGCTATGACACCACCTCAGGTCCTGTGTTAGGAACAGGCAGTACAGGAATAACTTCAAATAAGTTTACAAGCTCTCTGTCTCTCTCACTGTGGTCGTACCTGTTGTTTTCCTATCATGGGCAGTATGATGTCAGCAATCTGTCTGGACAGTCTCTTCCACTTGTCCTCGTTCTCCTTGTGACACTGCTGGAGGACCAGGATGAACATCTCCAGCACCTAAACATAGACACACAGAGGTCAAAGGTCACACAGGTGAAAATGTTACATGGTTGTAATGGATGCATGGTTGAAATATTTAATGGTTCCAAAGTACCAAGATTCCAAAGTACCAAGATTCCAAAGTACAAAGATTCCAAAGTACAAAGATTCCAAAGTACAAAGATTCCAAAGTACAAAGATTCCAAAGTACAAAGATTCCAAAGTACCAAGATTCCAAAGTACAAAGATTCCAAAGTACAAAGATTCCAAAGTACAAAGATTCCAAAGTACAAAGATTCCAAAGTACAAAGATTCCAAAGTACAAAGGTTCCAAAGTACAAAGGTTCCAAAGTACAAAGGATCCAAAGTACCAAGATTCCAAAGTACCAAGATTCCAAAGCACAAAGGTTCCAAAGCACAAAGGTTCCAAAGCACAAAGGTTCCAAAGTACAAAGGTTCCAAAGTACAAAGGTTCCAAAGCACAAAGGTTTCATGGTTCCAAAAGTACCACGGTGTCATGGTTCCAGAGTGTGTTTACCTGGTGGTACTGTATGAGTCTCAGCAGCATGGAGACCACCACCTCTTTCTGGGTGTCCAGCTCCTTCCCAGCGTCAGCCTTGTTGGAGCCTCTCAGAACAAACAGGTCATGGACTATAGGCTGCAGGGCTGGGATGGCTGGATGGGGAGAAAGACCCAGTCAGACAAGGAGGAGAAAGACCCAGTCAGACAAGATGGAGGAGAAAGACCCAGTCAGACAAGGAGGAGAAAGACCCAGTCAGACAAGATGGAGGAGAAAGACCCAGTCAGACAAGATGGAGGAGAAAGACCCAATCAGACAAGATGGAGGAGAAAGACCCAGTCAGACAAGAGGAGGAAAAGACCCAGTCAGACAAGATGGAGGAAAAGACCCAGTCAGACAAGAATGGAGGAGAAAGACCCCAGTCAGACAAGGAGGAGAAAGACCCAGTCAGACAAGATGGAGGAGAAAGACCCAGTCAGACAAGATGGAGGAGAAAGACCCAGTCAGACAAGATGGAGGAGAAAGAGACCCAGTCAGACATGGAGGAGAAGACCCAGTCAGACAAGGAGGAGAAAGACCCAGTCAGACAAGATGGAGGAGAAATACCCAGTCAGACAAGATGATGGGAGAAAGACCCAGTCAGACAAGATGGAGGAGAAAGACCCAGTCAGACAAGATGGAGGAGAAAGACCCAGTCAGACAAGATGGAGGAGAAAGACCCAGTCAGACAAGATGGAGGAGAAAGACCCAGTCAGACAAGTTGAGGAGAAAGACCCAGTCAGACAAGATGGAGGAGAAGACCCTCAAGCAGACAGATGAGGAGAAAGACCCAGTCAGACAAGATGGAGAGAAAGACCCAGTCAGACAAGATGGAGGAGAAAGACCCAGTCAGACAAGATGGAGGAGAAAGACCCAGTCAGACAAGATGGAGGAGAAAGACCCAGTCAGACAAGATGGTTCCAGGACACCAGTGAGTCCTGGAACCAATATTATTCTATAACACATATTATTCTATAACACATGTGGTCAGTGTATCGGCTCTGTGTGTGTTCCTACCATGTGGGTCAGTGTATCGGCTCTGTGTGTGTTCCTACCATGTGTGACAGCCCTTCCTCCCACTAGCCATGAGGCCATCACACAGTTGAATGATCTTTGGATGCTGATGATCTGTTTGGAGTGTACCGCTCGTACGACAACAGAACCAGGAAGAAGAATATGTTGGGGACGATCGCCTCCGAATCTCTGGAGAGACAGAGTCAGGGAGACAGAGAGACAGAGACAGAGAGAGAGAGACAGAGAGAGAGAGAGAGAGAGAGAGAGAGAGAAGAGACAGAGACAGAGACAGAGACAGAGACAGAGACAGAGAGAGACAGAGAGACAGAGTCAGGGAGGGAGAGAGACAGAGACAGAGAGACAGAGAGAGAGAGAGAGAGAGAGAGTCAAGGGAGAGAGACAGAGAGACAGAGTCAGGGAGAGAGAGAGACAGAGACAGAGAGAGAGAGAGAGACACAGAGAGAGAGACAGAGAGAGACACAGAGAGAGAGAGAGAGACAGAGAGAGAGAGAGAGAGAGAGAAAGAAAGTGTGAGAGAGAGAGAAGTGTGAGAGAGAGAAGAGAGAGAGAGAGAGAGAGAGAGAGAGAGAGAGAGAGAGAGAGAGAGAGAGAGAGAGAGAGACAAAGAAAGAGTGAGAGAGAGAGAGAGAGGGAGAGAGGGAGAGAGAAAGAGAGAACATCAGACCCTTTTTGGATGGACACATACAATGAGAAACAGGAAGTAACTTTCTTAACAAATAGTTTAGAAATCAGACAAGACCTTTTTGGGGTCTTGGTCAAAAGGTGATGAAGGTCTTACCTGAACTGTCCCACCTCAATGTACTCAAACTGCTTCAGCACAAAACCTATGAACACCTGGAACAGAGAGACGAGGTTACAACCACAAAACCTATGAACACCTGGAACAGAGAGACGAGGTTACAACCACAACACCTATGAACACCTGGAACAGAGAGACGAGGTTACAACCACAACACCTATGAACACCTGGAACAGAGAGACGAGGTTACAACTACAAACACCTATGAACACCTGGAACAGAGAGACGAGGTTACAACCACAACACCTATGAACACCTGGAACAGAGAGACGAGGTTACAACCACAACACCTCTGAACACCTGGAACAGAGAGACGAGGTTACAACCACAACACCTATGAACACCTGGAACAGAGAGACGAGGTTACAACCACAACACCTATGAACACCTGGAACAGAGAGACGAGGTTACAACCACAACACCTCTGAACACCTGGAACAGAGAGACGAGGTTACAACCACAACACCTCTGAACACCTGGAACAGAGAGACGAGGTTACAACCACAACACCTATGAACACCTGGAACAGAGAGACGAGGTTACAACCACACCGCCTGTGTCTTGTGTGTCTATAAGGTAGCGTTCACACAGGTAGAACAATTCTGATCTTTTCTTCCACTAATTGGTGGAAATCTTAAACACATCAGATCTGTTTCATAACTAATCTGATTGGTCAAAAGACCAATTTGTGAAAAAAAATAGATCACAATTGGTCTGCCTGTGTAAACACTCTCTTGTCTGTGTGTGTGTGTATTCTAACCTGGTCTGAGTCCAGCAGACAGTAGTTGACTCGTAGCTGTACCAGCTGCGCCAGCAGGTCTAGGACCTGTCTCTGCAGCGCTACAGAGGTGGAGGTGGTGTACAGTTTCAGAGCCTTGATCACCAGAGGTTCAAACAGACGGATGTGGTTGTGGATCGCATTCTGGAAGACAATCAATATATTAATTAAGTCAGTCAATCAATCAGTCCATTTAAATTCACAAACAGACGAATGTGGTTGTGGATCGCATTCTGGAAGACAATCAATATATTAATTAAGTCAGTCAATCAATCAGTCCATTTAAATTGACAACCAGACGGCTGTAGATCACATTCTGCAAAACTATCAATCAATCAATGAATGTATTCGTAGAGTCACCATGAGTCATCTACCCACTCAGAGTCACCATGAGTTATCTAACCACTCAGTTACCATGAGTCATCTAACCGCTCAGAGTCACCATGAGTTATCTAACCGCTCAGAGTCACCATGAGTTATCTAACCACTCAGTTACCATGAGTTATCTAACCACTCAGTTACCATGAGTTATCTAACCACTCAGTTACCATGAGTTATCTAACCGCTCAGAGTCACCATGAGTTATCTAACCACTCAGAGTCATCTAACCGCTCAGAGTCACCATGAGTTATCTAACCACTCAGTCACCATGAGTTATCTAACCGCTCAGAGTCACCATGAGTTATCTAACCACTCAGAGTCACCATGAGTTATCTAACCACTCAGTTACCATGAGTTATCTAACCACTCATAGTCACCATGAGTTATCTAACCGCTCTGAGTCACCATGAGTTATCTAACCACTCAGTTACCATGAGTTATCTAACCACTCAGAGTCACCATGAGTTATCTAACCACTCAGAGTCACCATGAGTTATCTAACCGCTCAGAGTCACCATGAGTTATCTAACCACTCAGTTACCATGAGTTATCTAACCACTCAGTTCCCATGAGTTATCTAACCGCTCAGAGTCACCATGAGTTATCTAACCGCTCAGAGTCACCATGAGTTATCTAACCACACAGTCACCATGAGTTATCTAACCGCTCAGAGTCACCATGAGTTATCTAACCGCTCAGAGTCACCATGAGTTATCTAACCGCTCAGAGTCACCATGAGTTATCTAACCGCTCAGAGTCACCATGAGTTATCTAACCACTCAGTCACCATGAGTTATCTAACCGCTCAGAGTCACCATGAGTTATCTTACCGCTCAGAGTCACCATGAGTTATCTAACCGCTCAGAGTCACCATGAGTTATCTAACCGCTCAGAGTCACCATGAGTTATCTAACCGCTCAGAGTCACCATGAGTTATCTAACCGCTCAGAGTCACCATGAGTTATCTAACCGCTCAGAGTCACCATGAGTTATCTAACCACTCAGTCACCATGAGTTATCTAACCGCTCAGTCACCATGAGTTATCTAACCGCTCAGAGTCACCATGAGTTATCTAACCACTCAGAGTCACCATGAGTTATCTAACCACTCAGTCACCATGAGTTATCTAACCGCTCAGAGTCACCATGAGTTATCTAACCACTCAGAGTCACCATGAGTTATCTAACCACTTAGTCACCATGAGTTATCTAACCGCTCAGTCACCATGAGTTATCTAACCGCTCAGAGTCACCATGAGTTATCTAACCACTCAGAGTCACCATGAGTCATCTAACCGCTCAGAGTCACCATGAGTTATCTAACCACTCAAGAGTCACCATGAGTTATCTAACCACTCAGAGTCACAATGACACGTCAACCATATGCTTCACCTTGTAATATGAGTCATGTATTAGAGCTGTACCGTGTGTGTGTGTGTGTATGTGTGTACCTTGTCTCCTCTCTGTTTGGTCACGTTGGTGATACTGGATCTCAGCTGGTTGGACACCTTCTGCATTACATCAAACCACCTGATGGGGACAGATACAAGGAGGGGAGAGATGTGAGTGTGTGTGTGTGTGTATATAACCCTGGTGTGTGTGTGTGTGTGTGTGTGTATATAACCCTGGTGTGTGTGTGTGTGTGTGTGTGTGTATATATAACCCTGGTGTGTGTGTGTGTGTGTGTGTGTGTGTGTGTGTGTGCCCACCCTGACGCGTCCTGCTCCTGCTCAGCCTGCACCATGTTCCTGAGGCTGGCGTCGGCCAGGGCCTGGGTGAAGTGTGTGTATATATAACCCTGGTGTGTGTGTGTGTGTACCCACCCTGACGCGTCCTGCTCCTGCTCAGCCTGCACCATGTTCCTGAGGCTGGCGTCGGCCAGGGCCTGGGTGAAGTGTGTGTATATATAACCCTGGTGTGTGTGTACCCACCCTGACGCGTCCTGCTCCTGCTCAGCCTGCACCATGTTCCTGAGGCTGGCGTCGGCCAGGGCCTGGGTGAAGTGTGTGTATATATAACCCTGGTGTGTGTGTACCCACCCTGACGCGTCCTGCTCCTGCTCAGCCTGCACCATGTTCCTGAGGCTGGCGTCGGCCAGGGCCTGGGTGAAGTGTGTGTAGGGGGCCATGAAACAGTAGTGATAGAGACCAGGTCTCAGGCTGGACGAGCCCAGACGGAGAGCCTTCCCCTGGGATCGACTAGGACCGCCCTGGGCCCCCTCGTACTGGGAGGCTAGGTTGGTACCAAACAACGTCTTCAATAACTGGCGGGAGAGAGGACAGGGTTGAAATGTTACCTTAACGTTCCCTGGGTTTTCCAGAAACACGATTTGTAGATTCCCAGATATTGGAAGGAGTAAATCAGGACATTCTGGGAATGTTAACATTGTTCAACCCGAAGGAGACAGGATATTAAAATCACACACACCAGACTACCGTCTTATCCCTCAAAGCACACACTGACCTCTCACTCTCTCTCTCACACACTGACCTCTCACTCTCTCTCTCACACACAAACACACTGACCTCTCTCTCTCTCTCACACACTGACCTCTCACTCTCTCTCTCACACTGACCTCTCTCTCACTCTCTCTCACACTGACCTCTCACTCTCTCTCTCTCTCTCTCTCACACAAACACACTGACCTCTCACTCTCTCTCTCACACACACACACTGACCTCTCACTCTCTCACTGACCTCTCTCTCTCTCACACAAACACACTGACCTCTCTCTCTCTCTCTCTCTCACACACAAACACACTGACCTCTCAATCTCTCTCTCACACACACACTGACCTCTCACTCTCTCTCTCTCTCTCTCTCACACAAACACACTGACCTCTCTCTCTCTCTCTCACACAAACACACTGACATCTCTCTCTCTCTCACACACAAACACACTGACCTCTCTCTCTCTCTCTCACACACAAACACACTGACCTCTCACTCTCTCACTGACCTCTCACTCTCTCACACACTGACCTCTCACTCTCTCACTGACCTCTCACTCTCTCACACAAACACACTGACCTCTCACTCTCTCTCTCACACAAACACACTGACCTCTCACTCTCACACAAACACACAGACCTCTCACTCTCGCTCTCTCTCACACACAAACACACTGACCTCTCACTCTCTCTCTCTCTCACACACAAACACACTGACCTCTCTCTCTCTCTCTCTCACACAAACCTCTCTCTCTCTCTCTCTTTCACACACACACTGACCTCTCTCTCTCTCTCTCTCACACAAACACTGACCTCTCTCTCTCTCTCTCTCACACACACTGACCTCTCACACACACACACTGACCTCTCACACACATACACACTGACCTCTCTCTCTCTCTCACACACACACACACTGACCTCTCTCTCACACACACTGACCTCTCTCACACACACTGACCTCTCTCTCTCTCTCACACACACACACAGACCTCTCTCACACACACACACAAAGTCTCTTCTGAACGTTAGTGTTTTGTATAGAACCATCGCACAGGGAGACCGATATCTCTCAGTCCCTGTCGGCAGGTACCAGCCTCACTCTGTGGTGAGTCTTAGAGACTACAGTACACTGACCAGTACAGTAGTCATTACACTGACCACCACACACACACACATACACAGTACAGACCTGTTGAACACAGACCGTGGCCATCAGAGGTTCTCTGGAGAAGCAGAGTTTCAGGTAGCTGAGGATCTCTTCCACACACTGATGAATCAGATAACAGTAATCAATACATCATTATACTACAACTATTAACTACCTACTATCTAATCAATACATCATTATACCACAACTACTAACTAATCAATTCATCATTATACTACAACTATTAACTAACTACTATTTAATCAATACATCATTATACTACAACTATTAACTCATCAATACATCATTATACTACAACTACTAACTAATCAATTCATCATTATACTACAACTATTAACTAACTACTATTTAATCAATACATCATTATACTACAACTATTAACTCATCAATACATCATTATACTACAACTACTAACTAATCAATTCATCATTATACTACAACTATTAACTAATCAATACATCATTATACTACAACTACTATCTAATCAATACATCATTATACTACAACTATTAACTAAACTAATCAATACATCATTATACTACAACTATTAACTAAACTAATCAATGCATCATTATACTACAACTATTAACTAACTACTATTTAATCAATATATCATTATACTACAGCTATTAACTAAACTAATCAATGCATCATTATACTACAACTATTAACTAACTACTATTTAATCAATGCATCATTATACTACAACTATTAACTAACTACTATTTAATCAATACATCATTATACTACAACTATTAACTACCTACTATCTAATCAATACATCATTATACTATACAACTACTAACTAATCAATTCATCATTATACTACAACTACTAACTAATCAATACATAATTTTACTACAACTACTATCTAATCAATACACCATTATACTACAGCTATTAACTAATCAATACACCATTATACTTCAACTATTAACTAACTACTATCTAATCAATATGTCATTATACTACAACTATTAACTAACTACTAGCTAATCAATACATCATTATACTACAACTATGAACTAGTATCTAATCAATTTGTCATTATACGACAACTACTAACTAACTACCATCTAATCAATACATCATTATACTATACAACTACTAACTAATCAATACATCATTATACCACAACTATTAACCAACTACTAACTAATCAATACATCATTATACCACAACTATTAACTAATCAATACATCATTATACTACAACTACTAACTAATCAATACATCATTATACTACAACTACTAGCTAATCAATACATCATTATACTACAGCTACTAACTAATCAATACATCATTATACTACAACTATTAACTAACTACTAGCTAATCAATACATCATTATAATACAGCTATTAACTAATCAATACATCATTATACTACAGCTATTAACTAATCAATACATCATTATACTACAGCTACTAACTAATCAATACATCATTATACTACAACTATTAACTAACTACTAGCTAATCAATACATCATTATACTACAGCTATTAACTAATCAATACATCATTATACTACAACTACTAACTAACTAGTATCTAATATATGAATTATTATATAATTAATCATAGTTGTGCCTTCATACATCAGATTCTGGTCATTGAGGCCCCTTTATCTACTTACTTGTGGACACCATGTTTATGAAGGAAGTTAGAGGTGGCTGAACTAACCAATGAGAGGCTGAATCTATAGATCAATGAGGGGCTGAATCTATAGGTCAATGAAGGGCTGAATCTATAGATCAATGAGGGGCTGAATCTATAGATCAATGAAGGGCTGAATCTATAGGTCAATGAAGGGCTGAATCTATAGGTCAATGAAGGGCTGAATCTATAGATCAATGAAGGGCTGAATCTATAGGTCAATGAAGGGCTGAATCTATAGGTCAATGAAGGGCTGAATCTATAGGTCAATGAAGGGCTGAATCTATAGATCAATGAAGGGCTGAATCTATAGATCAATGAAGGGCTGAATCTATAGATCAATGAAGGGCTGAATCTATAGGTCAATGAAGGGCTGAATCTATAGGTCAATGAAGGGCTGAATCTATAGATCAATGAAGGGCTGAATCTATAGACCAATGAGGGGCTGAATCTATAGATCAATGAGGGGCTGAATCTATAGATCAATGAGGGGCTGAATCTATAGATCAATGAGGGGCTGAATCAATAAGTCAATGAAGGGCTGAATCTATAGATCAATGAGAGGCTGAATCTATAGATCAATGAGGGGCTGAATCTATAGATCAATGAGGGGCTGAATCTATAGATCAATGCTGGCTGAATCTATAGATCAATGAGGGGCTGAATCTATAGATCAATGAAGGGCTGAATCTATAGATCAATGAAGGGCTGAATCTAATGAATAGTTGAAGGGATACTTCAGGATGTGGCAATAAGGTCCTTTATCTACTTCCCCAGAGTCAGATGGACTTGTGGACTCCATGTTTATGTCTCTGTGTCCAGCATGAAGGACGTTAAAGGTAGTTTTTGCGAGCCAATGCTAACTAGCGTTAGCGCAATGACTGGTAGTCTACAGGTACAGTAGCAATGCTTAAATGCCAGAATCTCGCAGTATCCCTTTAAGGTTATCAATACGAAAGGTGTTTTAACATGTTTATGAACATGCAGAGTGTTATAACTGGTTTATGAACATGAATAAGTGATCTAACTCATTTATAAACATGGATAAGAGTGATCTAACTCTTATGAACATGAATAAGAGTGATCTAACTCTGATGAACATGAACAAGAGTGATCTAACTCTTATGAACATGAATACGAGTGATCTAACTCTTATGACATGAATAAGAGTGATCTAACTCTTATGAACATGAATACGAGTGATCTAACTCTTATGAACATGAATACGAGTGATCTACCTCTTATGAACATGAATAAGAGTGATCTAACTCTTATGAACATGAATAAGAGTGATCTAACTCTGATGAACATGAACAAGAGTGATCTAACTCTTATGAACATGAATACGAGTGATCTAACTCTTATGAACATGAATAAGAGTGATCTAACTCTTATGAACATGAATACGAGTGATCTAAACTCTTCTGAACATGAATACGAGTGATCTAACTCTTATGAACATGAATACGAGTGATCTCCTTATGAACATGAATACGAGTGATCTACCTCTTATGAACATGAATAAGAGTGATCTACCTCTTATGAACATGAATAAGAGTGATCTACCTCTTATGAACATGAATAAGAGTGATCTACCTCTTATGAACATGAATAAGAGTGATCTACCTCTTATGAAACATGAATAAGAGTGATCTACCTCTTATGAACATGAATAAGAGTGATCTACCTCTTATGAACATGAATAAGAGTGATCTACCTCTTATGAACATGAATAAGAGTGATCTACTCTTATGAACATGAATAAGTGATCTAACTCATTTATAAACATGAATAAGTGATCTAACTCATTTATAAACATGGATAAGAAGTGATCTAACCTCGTATGAACATGAATAAGAGTGATCTACCTCTTATGAACATGATAAGAGTGATCTACCTCTTATGAACATGAATAAGAGTGATCTTACCTCTTATGAACATGAATAAGAGTGATCTACCTCTTATGAACATGAATAAGAGTGATCTACCTCTTATATGTATGAACATGAATAAGAGTGATCTACCTCTTATGAACATGAATAAGAGTGATCTACCTCTTATGAACATGAATAAGAGTGATCTAACTCTTATGAACATGAATAAGAGTGATCTAACTCTTATGAACATGATAAGAGTGATCTACCTCTTATGAACATGAATAAGAGTGATCTAACTCTTATGAACATGAATAAGAGTGATCTAACTCTTATGAACATGAATAAGTGATCTAACTCTTATGAACATGAATAAGAGTGATATAAGTAATTTATGAACATGAAATAAGAGTGATATAAGTAATTTATGAACATGAATAAGAGTTATAACTCATTTATGAACATGAATAAGTGATCTAACTCTTATGAACATGAATAAGAGTGTTTATAACAGGTTTCTAGGAGGTGTATTCCGGGTCGCTCTGACCTTTCCGATGTCGTGTAGCGTGGCCATCTCTAGCAGCTGAGACAGAACGTCCAACGTAGAACGCAGGAACCCCCCGAACTTCTCGTTGGTGCTGTGGAGGTCCAACGTAACCTAGGAAACACAACAAACACCAACAAGTCAACAACAACAACATTGACAAAGACATAAAGAAACCAAGTGTAGTCAGTGAACACAACTGCAGTTCTATGAAGTATCAGAACTCATGTTGGTTATTTCACACTTTAAAACATCCAGGGTGACTATTCTGATATTTCAGTGCTTCAGAAAGACCAACTCCAAGAGTCCAAGAGTTGGTGTGTGTGTGTGTGAGAGAGTGTGTGTGTGTGTACCTTATAGTTGGTGTGTGTGTGTGTGTGTGTGTGTGTGTGTACCTTATAGTTGGTGTGTGTGTGCGTGCGTGCGAACCTTACAGTTGGTGTGTGTGTGTGTGTGTGTGTGTGCGTACCTTATAGTTGGTATGTGTGTGTACCTTATAGTTTGGTGTGTGTAGCTTTGAGGACGTCGTACAGTTTGAGGTAGGTGGGTAGATGATAGAAGCTCCCCAGGGTTGTGGACTTGTTGACGTTAGCCGTGGACCCCGAGCTGTCCGCTGGCCTGCCTGCTCACAAACAGGTCATGAAGAGAGGGATCTTTGTGAAGCCCTGGGTTACCTTTCCTTCACACCTTTGACTGAAATCGTTCATTAACGAAGGACTGGTCAGACTGGTCAGACTGGTCAGACTGGTCAGACTGGTCAGACTGGTCAGACTGGACAGACTGGACAGACTGGTCAGACTGGTTAGACTGGTCAGACTGGACAGACTGGCCAGACTGGTCAGACTGGTCAGACTGGTTAAACTGGTCAGACTGATTAGACTGGTCAGACTGGACAGACTGGTCAGACTGGTCAGACTGGTCAGACTGATTAGACTGATTAGACTGGTCAGACTGATTAGACTGGTCAGACTGGTCAGACTGGTCAGACTGATTAGACTGGTCAGACTGGTCAGGACTGATTAGACTGGTCAGACTGGTCAGACTGGTCAGACTGGTCAGACTGATTAGACTGTCAGACTGGTCAGAGCTGGTCAGACTG
The DNA here is from genome assembly GCF_002021735.2 of Oncorhynchus kisutch. NCBI lineage: Eukaryota > Metazoa > Chordata > Actinopteri > Salmoniformes > Salmonidae > Oncorhynchus > Oncorhynchus kisutch. The sequence continues at coordinate 4,479 of NW_022265182.1, read as the reverse complement.
GTCAGACTGGTCAGACTGATTAGACTGGTCAGACTGGTCAGACTGATTAGACTGGTCAGACTGGTCAGACTGGTCAGACTGGTCAGACTGGGTACGTATCCTTCACACACCTTGACTGAAGTTAATAAGAATCCGTTGTTTCTATGAAGTTTAAAGTCGGTGTTTCCTACAGAGGATAAGTCGTCAGGAAGTGGACTACTGTACCAGTGTTGGTCTCGCTGCCTTTCTTAGGGCTCATGGGAATGGTGCTTGGCTCTGCTACCCTTCCTTGCCTTTCCTTCTGATGGGGCTGAGGGAGGGAGCGTTGGCTAGGGACGGCAGGGTGGCCTGGAGGACAGAGGACAACACAGAGAGAGAGAGAGCGTTGGCTAGGGACGGCAGGGTGGCCTGGAGGACAACACTGAGAGAGAGAGAGAGCGTTGGCTAGGGACGGCAGGGTGGCCTGGGGGGACAGAGAGGACAACACAGAGAGAGAGAGAGCGTTGGCTAGGGACGGCAGGGTGGACTGGAGGGACAGAGAGGACAACACAGAGAGGGAGCGTTGGCTAGGGACGGCAGGGTGGCCTGGAGGGACAGATTATCACTTGATTGACACATTGTTTAGACACACACACACCTGACACACACACACACCTTGACGGCGGGTCCGGGCGGCGTGTCGTCCAGCACGTGGGCACAGATGTTGAGTATCTTGAGGATGTGAGAGAAGAGTTGTTCCACCAGGACCACCAGGGGGCGCTCCCCACCGCTGCCCAGGGCTCCTCTGTCTTACCGGGGACCGGCCCTACCTCCTCCTCCCCAGCCCAGGGACTACACATACACTGTGGAGCCGTCGCTGAATGAGAAGAGAGTTGTACAGCTTGGTTTGATGTTGGGAATAGGACAGCTGAATGTTGTCATTGTGGTATTTGATTAGGATCCCCATTATCATCATCCCCATTATATGTTTCTACAGCAGCAGCTACTCTTCCTGGGGTTTATTAGGATCTGTTTCTATAGCAGCAGCTACTCTTCCTGGGGTTTTTTTAGGATCATTATCTGTTTCTATAGCAGCAGGTACTCTTCCTGGGGTTTATTAGGATCATTATCTGTTTCTACAGCAGCAGCTACTCTTCCTGGGGTTTATTAGGATCATTATCTGTTTCTACAGCAGCAGCTACTCTTCCTGGGGTTTATTAGGATATGTTTCTATAGCAGCAGCTACTCTTCCTGGGGTTTTTTAGGATCATTATCTGTTTCTATAGCAGCAGCTACTCTTCCTGGGGTTTATTAGGATCCCCATTATCTGTTTCTATAGCAACAGCTACTCTTCCTGGGGTTTATTAGGATCATTATCTGTTTCTATAGCAGCAGCTACTCTTCCTGGGGTTTATTAGGATCATTATCTGTTTCTATAGCAGCAGCTACTCTTCCTGGGGTTATTAGGATCCCCATTATCTGTTTCTATAGCAACAGCTACTCTTCCTGGGGTTTATTAGGATCATTATCTGTTTCTATAGCAGCAGCTACTCTTCCTGGGGTTTATTAGGATCATTATCTGTTTCTATAACAGCAGCTACTCTCCCTGGGTTTATTAGGATCATTATCTGTTTTCTATAGCAGCAGCTACTCTTCCTGGGGTTTATTAGGATCCCCATTATCTGTTCTATAGCAACAGCTACTCTTCCTGGGGTTATTAGGATCATTATCTGTTTTCTATAGCAGCAGCTACTCTTCCTGGGGTTTATTAGGATCATTATCTGTTTCTATAACAGCAGCTACTCTCCCTGGGGTTTATTAGGATCATTATCTGTTTCTATAGCAGCAGCTACTCTTCCTGGGGTTTATTAAGATCATTATCTGTTTCTACAGCAGCAGCTACTCTTCCAGGGGTTTATTAGGATATGTTTCTATAGCAGCAGCTACTCTTCCTGGGGTTTAATTAGGATCTGTTTCTATAGCAGCAGCTACTCTTCCTGGGGTTTATTAGGATCATTATCTAGTTTCTATAGCAGCAGCTACTCTTCCTGGGGTTTATAGGATATGTTTCTTATAGCAGCAGCTACTCTTCCTGGGTTTATTAGGATCATTATCTGTTTCTATAGCAGCAGCTACTCTTCCTGGGTTTATTAGGATCCCCATTATCTGTTTCTATAGCAACAGCTACTCTTCCTGGGGTTTATTAGGATCATTATCTGTTTCTATAGCAGCAAGCTACTCTTCCTGGGGTTTATTAGGATCATTATCTGTTTCTATAGCAGCAGCTACTCTTCCTGGGGTTTATTAGGATCATTATCTGTTTCTATAACAGCAGCTACTCTTCCTGGGGTTTATTAGGATCATTATCTGTTTCTATAGCAGCAGCTTCTCTTCCTGGGGTTTATTAGGATCATTATCTGTTTCTATAGCAGCAGCTACTCTCCCTGGGGTTTATTAGGATCATTATCTGTTTCTATAGCAGCAGCTACTCTTCCAGGGGTTTATTAGGATATGTTTCTATAGCAGCAGCTACTCTTCCTGGGGTTATTAGGATCATTATCTGTTTCTATAGCAGCAGCTCTCTCTTCCTGGGGTTTATTAGGATCATTATATGTTTCTATAGCAGCAGCTACTCTTCCTGGGTGTTTATTAGGATCATTATCTGTTTCTATAGCAACAGCTACTCTTCCTGGGGTTATTAGGATCATTATATGTTTCTATAGCAGCAGCTACTCTCCTGGGGTTTATTAGGATCATTATCTGTTTCTATAGCAGCAGCTACTCTTCTGGGGTTTATTAGGATCATTATCTGTTTCTATAGCAGCAGCTACTCTTCCTGGGGTTTATTATGATCGTAAACTGTTTCTATAGCAGCAGCTACTCTTCCTGGGGTTTATTAGGATCATTATATGTTTCTATAGCAGCAGCTACTCTTCTGGGGTTATTAGGATCATTATCTGTTTCTATAGCAGCAGCTACTCTTCCTGGGGTTTATTAGGATCATTATCTGTTTCTATAGCAGCAGCTACTCTTCCTGGGGTTTATTAGGATCATTATCTGTTTCTAAAGCAGCAGCTACTTTCTGGGGTTTATTAGGATCATTATCTGTTTCTATAGCAGCAGCTACTCTTCCTGGGGTTTATTAGGATATGTTTCTATAGCAGCAGCTACTCTTCCTGGGGTTTATTAGGATCATTATCTGTTTCTATAGCAGCAGCTACTCTTCCTGGGGTTTATTAGGATCCCCATTATCTGTTTCTATAGCAGCAGCTACTCTTCCTGGGTTTATTAGGATCATTATCTGTTTCTATAGCAGCAGCTACTCTTCCTGGGGTTATTAGGACACCCATTATTGTTTCTATAACAGCAGCTACTCTTCCTGGGGTTTATTAGGATCATTATCTGTTTCTATAGCAGCAGCTACTCTTCCTGGGGTTTATTAAGATCATTATCTGTTTCTACAGCAGCAGCTACTCTTCCAGGGTTTATTAGGATATGTTTCTATAGCAGCAGCTACTCTTTCTGGGGTTTATTAGGATCATTATCTGTTTCTATAGCAGCAGCTACTCTTCCTGGGGTTTATTATGATCATTATCTGTTTCTATAGCAGCAGCTTCTCTTCCTGGGGTTTATTAGGATCATTATCTGTTTCTATAGCAACAGCTTCTCTTCCTGGGGTTTATTAGGATCATTATCTGTTTCTATAGCAGCAGCTACTCTTCCTGGGGTTTATTAGGATACCCATTATCTGTTTCTATAGCAGCAGCTACTCTTCTGGGGTTTATTAGGATCATTATCTGTTTCTACAGCAGCAGCTACTTTCCAGGGTTTATTAGGATCTGTTTCTATAGCAGCAGCTACTCTTCCGGGTTTATTAGGATCATTATCTGTTTCTATAGCAGCAGCTACTCTTTCCTGGGGTTTATTAGGATATTATCTTTCTAAAGCAGCAGCTTCTCTCCTGGGGTTTATTAGGATATGTTTCTATAGCAGCAGCTACTCTTCCTGGGGTTTATTAGGATCATTATCTGTTTCTATAGCAGCAGCTACTCTTTCCTGGGGTTTATTAGGATCCCCATTATCTGTTTCTATAGCAGCAGTACTCTTCCTGGGGTTTATTAGGATCATTATATGTTTCTATAGCAGCAGCTACTCTTCCTGGGTTTTTATTAGGACACCCATTATCTTGTTTCTAAAAGCAGCTACTCTTCCTGGGGTTTATTAGGATCATTATCTGTTTCTATAGCAGCAGCTACTCTTCCTGGGGTTTATTAAGATCATTATCTGTTTCTACAGCAGCAGCTACTCTTCCAGGGGTTTATTAGGATATGTTTCTATAGCAGCAGCTACTCTTTCTGGGGTTTATTAGGATCATTATCTGTTTCTATAGCAGCAGCTACTTTCAGGGGTTTATTAGGATCATTATCTGTTTTATAGCAGCAGCTACTCTTCCTGGGGTTATTAGGATACCCATTATCTGTTTCTATAGCAGCAGCTACTCTTCCTGGGGTTATTAGGATC
>NW_022265181.1:0-17308 GCF_002021735.2 Oncorhynchus kisutch | reverse complement strand
ACGGTTTTCATTCATCTCAAGAAAACACAACAAAAAAATTTGGACATCCAGAGTGCATCAAACATGATTTAGAGCTTGTTTATGGAAAAGTGCTTATTTCTGCATTTCAATGTTGCAACTTGCTGAAAACTGTCCACGGGTTCATTTCATCTCACCTAGACACAGCACAGCAAAAATTGGACATCCAGAGTGCATCAAACATGATTTAGAGCTTGTTATGGAAAAGTGCTTATTTCTGCATTTCAATGTTGCAACTTGCTGAAAACTATCCACGGTGTTCATTTCATCTCAACTATAGACAGCACAGCAAAAATTGGACATCCAGAGTGCATCAAACATGATTTAGAGCTTGTTTATGGAAAAGTGCTTATTTCTGCATTTCAATGTTGCAACTTGCTGAAAACTATCCACGGTGTTCATTTCATCTCAACTAGACACAGCAAGCAAAAATTGGACATCCAGAGTGCATCAAACATGATTTAGAGCTTGTTTATGGAAAAGTGCTTATTTCTGCATTTCAATGTTGTAACTTGCTGAAAACAGTCTACGGTGTTTAAAATCTCGAATAAACATAACAAAAACATTTTTTATCCAGAGTGCTTCAAACATGATTTAGAGCTTGTTTATGGAAAAGTGCTTATTTCTGCATTTCAATGTTGCAACTTGCTGAAAACTGTCCACGGTGTTCATTTCATCTCAACCTAGACACAGCACAGCAAAAATGGACATCCAGAGTGCATCAAACATGATTTAGAGCTTGTTTATGGAAAAGTGCTTATTTCTGCATTTCTGTTGCAACTTGCTGAAAACTGTCTTTGGGTTTTTTTTTTTTTTTTTTTACACAACAACATTTTTTTTTGGACTCCAGTGCATCAAAAAAGATTTAGAGCTTGTTTATGGAAAAGTGCTTATTTCTGCATTTCAATGTTGCAACTTGCTGAAAACTGTCCACGGTGTTCATTTCATCTCAACCTAGACACAGCACAGCAAAAATTGGACATCCAGAGTGCATCAAACATGATTTAGAGCTTGTTTATGGAAAAGTGCTTATTTCTGCATTTCAATGTTGCAACTTGCTGAAAACTGTCCACGGTGTTCATTCATCTCAACTATACACAGCAAGCAAAAAATTGACATCCAGAGTGCATCAAACATGATTTAGAGCTTGTTTATGGAAAAGTGCTTATTTCTGCATTTCAATGTTGCAACTTGCTGAAAAATATCCACGGTGTTTCATTCATCTCAACTATAGACAGCTAAGCAAAAATTGGACATCCAGAGTGCTCAAACATGATTTAGAGCTTGTTTATGGAAAAGTGCTTATTTCTGCATTTCAATGTTGCAACTTGCTGAAAACTGTCCACGGTGTTCATTTCATCTCAACTAGACACAGCACAGCAAAAATTGGACATCCAGAGTGCATCAAACATGATTTAGAGCTTGTTTATGGAAAAGTGCTTATTTCTGCATTTCAATGTTGCAACTTGCTGAAAACTGTCCACGGTGTTCATTTCATCTCAACTAGACACAGCACAGCAAAAATTGGACATCCAGAGTGCATCAAACATGATTTAGAGCTTGTTTATGGAAAAGTGCTTATTTCTGCATTTCAATGATGCAACTTGCTGAAAACTGTCCACGGTGTTCATTTCATCTCAACCTAGACACAGCACAGCAAAAATGGACATCCAGAGTGCATCAAACATGATTTAGAGCTTGTTTATGGAAAAGTGCTTATTTCTGCATTTCAATGTTGCAACTTGCTGAAAACTGTCCACGGAGTTCATTTCATCTCAACTATAGACAGCACAGCAAAAATTGGACATCCAGAGTGCATCAAACATGATTTAGAGCTTGTTTATGGAAAAGTGCTTATTTCTGCATTTCAATGTTGCAACTTGCTGAAAACAGTCACAGTGTTTCATAACATCTCGAATAAACATAACAAAAACATTTTTTATCCAGAGTGCTTCAAACATGATTTAGAGCTTGTTTATGGAAAAGTGCTTATTTCTGCATTTCAATGTTGCAACTTGCTGAAAACTGTCCACGGTGTTCATTTCATCTCAACCTAGACACAGCACAGCAAAAATTGGACATCCAGAGTGCATCAAACATGATTTAGAGCTTGTTTATGGAAAAGTGCTTATTTCTGCATTTCAATGTTGCAACTTGCTGAAAACTGTCCACGGTGTTCATTTCATCTCAACTAGACACAGCACAGCAAAAATTGGACATCCAGAGTGCATCAAACATGATTTAGAGCTTGTTTATGGAAAAGTGCTTATTTCTGCATTTCAATGTTGCAACTTGCTGAAAACTATCCACGGTGTTCATTTCATCTCAACTAAGACAGCTAAGCAAAAATTGGACATCCAGAGTGCATCAAACATGATTTAGAGCTTGTTTATGGAAAAGTGCTTATTTCTGCATTTCAATGTTGCAACTTGCTGAAAACAGTCCACAGTGTTTCATAACATCTCAATAACATAACAAAAACATTTTTTATCCAGAGTGCTTCAAACATGATTTAGAGCTTGTTTATGGAAAAGTGCTTATTTCTGCATTTCAATGTTGCAACTTGCTGAAAACTGTCCACGGTGTTCATTTCATCTCAACTAGACACAGCACAGCAAAAATTGGACATCCAGAGTGCATCAAACATGATTTAGAGCTTGTTTATGGAAAAGTGCTTATTTCTGCATTTCAATGTTGCAACTTGCTGAAAACTATCCACGGTGTTCATTTCATCTCAACTATAGACAGCACAGCAAAAATTGGACATCCAGAGTGCATCAAACATGATTTAGAGCTTGTTTATGGAAAAGTGCTTATTTCTGCATTTCAATGTTGCAACTTGCTGAAAACTATCCACGGTGTTCATTCATCTCAACTATAGACAGCAAGCAAAAATTGGACATCCAGAGTGCATCAAACATGATTTAGAGCTTGTTTATGGAAAAGTGCTTATTTCTGCATTTCAATGTTGCAACTTGCTGAAAACAGTCTACGGTGTTTCATAACATCTCGAATAAACATAACAAAAAAAATTTTTTATCCAGAGTGCTTCAAACATGATTTAGAGCTTGTTTATGGAAAAGTGCTTATTTCTGCATTTCAATGTTGCAACTTGCTGAAAACTGTCCACGGTGTTCATTTCATCTCAACTAGACACAGCACAGCAAAAATTGGACATCCAGAGTGCATCAAACATGATTTAGAGCTTGTTTATGGAAAAGTGCTTATTTCTGCATTTCAATGTTGCAACTTGCTGAAAACTGTCCACGGTGTTCATTTCATCTCAACTAGACACAGCACAGCAAAAATTGGACATCCAGAGTGCATCAAACATGATTTAGAGCTTGTTTATGGAAAAGTGCTTATTTCTGCATTTCAATGTTGCAACTTGCTGAAAACAGTCCACAGTGTTTTCATAACATCTCGAATAAACATAACAAAAACATTTTTTATCCAGAGTGCTTCAAACATGATTTAGAGCTTGTTTATGGAAAAGTGCTTATTTCTGCATTTCAATGTTGCAACTTGCTGAAAACTGTCCACGGCGTTCATTTCATCTCAACTAGACACAGCACAGCAAAAATTGGACATCCAGAGTGCATCAAACATGATTTAGAGCTTGTTTATGGAAAAGTGCTTATTTCTGCATTTCAATGTTGCAACTTGCTGAAAACTGTCCACGGTGTTCATTTCATCTCAACTAGACACAGCAAGCAAAATTGGTACGTCCCAGAGTGCATCAAACATGATGTTGAGGAGCTTGTTTAATGAAAAGTGCTTATTTCTGTCTGCATTTCAATGTTGGCATACTTGCTGAAGACTAGTCCACAAGGTGGTTCATTTCATCTCAACTAGAGACAGCTAAGCAAAAATTGGACATCCAGAGTTGCATCAAAACAGGATTTGAAGCTTGTTATGGAAAAGGTGCTTATTTCTGCAGTTCAATTGTTGTAGACTTGCTGAAAACAGTCGATAGTGGTTTTCACATAACATCTCGAATAAAACATAACAAAAAAACATTTTTTTATCCAGAGTGCATTCAACATGGATTAGAGCTTGGTTTATTGGAAAAGTGCTTATTGTCTGCATTTCAAATGTTGCAGACTTGCTGAAAACGGTCCACTGCCGTTCATTAAGCTCAACTATAGACCAGCTACAGCAAAATGGACATCCAGAAGTGCATCAAACATGATTTAGAGCTTGTTTATGGAAAAGTGCTTATTTTCTGCATTTCAATGTTGCACTTGCTGAAAACTGTCCACGGTGTTCATTTCATCTCAACCTAGACACAGCACAGCAAAAATTGGACATCCAGAGTGCAATCAAACATGATTTAGAGCTTGTTTATGGAAAAGTGCTTATTTCTGCATTTCAATGTTGCAACTTGCTGAAAACTATCCACGGTGTTCATTTCATCTCAACTATAGACAGCTAAGCAAAAATTGGACATCCAGAGTGCATCAACATGATTTAGAGCTTGTTTATGGAAAAGTGCTTATTTCTGCATTTCAATGTTGCAACTTGCTGAAAAACTATCCACGGTGTTCATTTCATCTCAACTAGACACAGCTACAGCAAAAATTGGACATCCAGAGTGCATCAAACATGATTTAGAGCTTGTTTATGGAAAAGTGCTTATTTCTGCATTTCACTGTTGTAACTTGCTGAAAACAGTCTATAGTGTTTTCATAACATCTCGAATAAACATAACAAAAACATTTTTTTATCCAGAGTGCTTCAAACAAGATTAGAGCTTGTTGTATGGAAAGTGCTTATTTCTGCATTTCAAATGTTGCTAACCTTGCTGAAAACTGTACAAAGGGCGTTCATTTGCATTCTTCAACCTAGAACACAGCACAGCAAAAAATTGGACATCCAGAAGTGCATCAAAACATTATTTAGAGCTTGTTTATGGGAAAAGTGCTTATTTCTGCATTTCATGTTGCAACTTGCTGGAAACTGTCCACCGGTGTTCATTTCATTCTCACCTAGACACAGCACAGCAAAAATTGGACATCCAGAGTGCATCAAACATGATTAGAGCTTGTTTATGGAAAGTGCTTATTTCGGCAGTTCAATGGTTGCAACTTGCTAAAAACTATCCCACGGTGTTTCATTTCATCTCAACTATAGACAGCTTAAGCAAAAATTGGACATCCAGAGTGCATCAAACATGATTTAGAGCTTGTTATTGAAAAGTGCTTAGTTCTCTCTGCATTTCACTGTTGTAACTTGCTGAAAACAGTCGATAGTGTTTTCATAACATCTCGAATAACATAACAAAAACATTTTTTTATCCAGAGTGCTTCAACAAGATTTGAGCTTGTTTATGGAAAAGTGCTTATTTTCTGCATTTCAATGTTGCAACTTGCTGAAAACTGTCCACGGCGTTCATTTCATCTCAACCTAGACACAGCACAGCAAAAATTGGACATCCAGAGTGCATCAAACATGATTTAGAGCTTGTTTATGGAAAAGTGCTTATTTCTGCATTCAATGTTGCAACTTGCTGAAAACTATCCACGGTGTTCATTTCATCTCAAACTAGACACGCAAGCAAAATTGGACATCCAGAGTGCATCAAACATGATTTAGAGCTTGTTTATGGAAAAGTGCTTATTTCTGCATTTCAATGTTGCAACTTGCTGAAAACTATCCACGGTGTTCATTTCATCTCAACTATAGACAGCTAAGCAAAAATTGGACATCCAGAGTGCATCAAACATGATTTAGAGCTTGTTTATGGAAAAGTGCTTATTTCTGCATTTCACTGTTGTAACTTGCTGAAAACAGTCTATAGTGTTTTCATAACATCTCGAATAAACATAACAAAAACATTTTTTTATCCAGAGTGCTTCAAACAAGATTTAGAGCTTGTTTATGGAAAGTGCTTATTCTGCATTTCAATGTTGCAACTTGCTGAAAACTGTCCACGGCGTTCATTTCATCTCAACCTAGACACAGCACAGCAAAAATTGGACATCCAGAGTGCAATCAAACATGATTTAGAGCTTGTTTATGGAAAAGTGCTTATTTCTGCATTTCAATGTTGCAACTTGCTGAAAACTGTCCACGGTGTTCATTTCATCTCAACCTAGACACAGCACAGCAAAAATTGGACATCCAGAGTGCATCAAACATGATTTAGAGCTTGTTTATGGAAAAGTGCTTATTTCTGCATTTCAATGTTGCAACTTGCTGAAAACTATCCACGGTGTTCATTTCATCTCAACTATAGACCAGCTAAGCAAAAATTGGACATCCAGAGTGCATCAAACATGATTTAGAGCTTGTTTATGGAAAAGTGCTTATTTCTGCATTTCAATGTTGCTAACTTGCTGAAAACTAGTCATAGGTGTTTCATTAACATCTCGACTATAACACTAACAAAACATTTTTTATCCAGAGTGCTTCAAACAAGATTTAGAGCTTGTTTATGGAAAAGTGCTTATTTCTGCATTTCAATGTTGCAACTTGCTGAAAACTGTCCACGGCGTTCATTTCATCTCAACCTAGACACAGCACAGCAAAAATTGGACATCCAGAGTGCATCAAACATGATTTAGAGCTTGTTTATGGAAAAGTGCTTATTTCTGCATTTCAATGTTGCAACTTGCTGAAAACTGTCCACGGTGTTCATTTCATCTCAACCTAGACACAGCACAGCAAAAATTGGACATCCAGAGTGCATCAAACATGATTTAGAGCTTGTTTATGGAAAAGTGCTTATTTCTGCATTTCAATGTTGCAAACTTGCTGAAAAACTATCCACGGTGTTCATTTCATCTCAACCTAGACACAGCACAGCAAAAATTGGACATCCAGAGTGCATCAAACATGATTTAGAGCTTGTTTATGGAAAGTGCTTATTTCTGCATTTCAATGTTTGCAACTTGCTGAAAACTGTCCACGTGTTCATTTCATCTCAACCTAGACACAGCACAGCAAAAATTGGACATCCAGAGTGCATCAAAACATGATTTAGAGCTTGTTTATGGAAAAGTGCTTATTTCTGATTTCAATGTTGCAACTTGCTGAAAACTATCCACGGTGTTCATTCATCTCAACCTAAGACAGCTAAGCAAAAAATTGGACATCCCAGAGTGCATCAAACATGATTTAGAGCTTGTTTATGGAAAAGTGCTTATTTCTGCATTTCAATGTTGCAACTTGCTGAAAACTATCCACGGTGTTCATTTCATCTCAACTATAGACAGCACAGCAAAAATTGGACATCCAGAGTGCATCAAAACATGATTTAGAGCTTGTTTATGGAAAAGTGCTTATTTCTGCATTTCAATTGTGTAACTTGCTGAAAACAGTCTACTAGTGTTTTCATAAACATCTCGAATAAACATAACAAAAACATTTTTTTATCCAGAGTGCTTCAAACAAGATTTAGAGCTTGTTTATGGAAAAGTGCTTATTTCTGCATTTCAATGTTGCAACTTGCTGAAAACTATCCACGGTGTTCATTTCATCTCAACCTAGACACAGCACAGCAAAAATTGGACATCCAGAGTGCAACAAACATGATTTAGAGCTTGTTTATGGAAAAGTGCTTATTTCTGCATTTTCAATGTTGCAACTTGCTGAAAACTATCCACGGTGTTCATTTCATCTCAACTAGACACAGCTACAGCAAAAATTGGACATCCAGAGTGCATCAAACATGATTTAGAGCTTGTTTATGGAAAAGTGCTTATTTCTGCATTTCAATGTTGCAACTTGCTGAAAACTAGTCCACGGTGTTCATTTCATCTCAACCTAGAACCAGCTAAGCAAAATTGGACATCCAGAGTGCATCAAACATGATTTAGAGCTTGTTTATGGAAAAGTGCTTATTTCTGCATTTCATGTTGTAACTTGCTGAAAACAGTCCTAGTGTTTTCATAACATCTCGAATATAACATAACAAAAACATTTTTTTATCCAGAGTGCTTCAAACAAGATTTAGAGCTTGTTTATGGAAAAGTGCTTATTTCTGCATTTCAATGTTGCAACTTGCTGAAAACTGTCCACGGCGTTCATTTCATCTCAACCTAGACACAGCACAGCAAAAATTGGACATCCAGAGTGCATCAAACATGATTTAGAGCTTGTTTATGGAAAAGTGCTTATTTCTGCATTTCAATGTTGCAACTTGCTGAAAACTAGTCCACGGTGTTCATTTCATCTCAACCTAGACACAGCACAGCAAAAATTGGACATCCAGAGTGCATCAAACATGATTTAGAGCTTGTTTATGGAAAAGTGCTTATTTCTGCATTTCAATGTTGCAACTTGCTGAAAACTATCCACGGTGTTCATTTCATCTCAACTATAGACAGCTAAGCAAAAATTGGACATCCAGAGTGCATCAAACATGATTTAGAGCTTGTTTATGGAAAAGTGCTTATTTCTGCATTTCACTGTTGTAACTTGCTGAAAACAGTCGATAGTGTTTTCATAACATCTCGAATAAACATAACAAAAACATTTTTTTATCCAGAGTGCTTCAAACAAGATTTAGAGCTTGTTTATGGAAAAGTGCTTATTTCTGCATTTCAATGTTGCAACTTGCTGAAAACTGTCCACGGCGTTCATTTCATCTCAACCTAGACACAGCACAGCAAAAATTGGACATCCAGAGTGCATCAAACATGATTTAGAGCTTGTTTATGGAAAAGTGCTTATTTCTGCATTTCAATGTTGCAACTTGCTGAAAACTATCCACGGTGTTCATTTCATCTCAACTAGACACAGCTACAGCAAAAATTGGACATCCAGAGTGCATCAAACATGATTTAGAGCTTGTTTATGGAAAAGTGCTTATTTCTGCATTTCAATGTTGCAACTTGCTGAAAACTATCCACGGTGTTCATTTCATCTCAACTATAGACAGCTAAGCAAAAATTGGACATCCAGAGTGCATCAAACATGATTTAGAGCTTGTTTATGGAAAAGTGCTTATTTCTGCATTTCATCTGTTGTAACTTGCTGAAAACAGTCTATAGTGTTTTCATAACATCTCGAATAAACATAACAAAAACATTTTTTTATCCAGAGTGCTTCAAACAAGATTTAGAGCTTGTTTATGGAAAAGTGCTTATTTCTGCATTTCAATGTTGCAACTTGCTGAAAACTGATCCACGGTGTTCATTTCATCTCAACTAGACAGCTAAGCAAAAATTGGACATCCAGAGTGCATCAAACATGATTTAGAGCTTGTTTATGGAAAAGTGCTTATTTCTGCATTTCAATGTTGCAACTTGCTGAAAACTATCCACGGTGTTCATTTCATCTCAACTAGACACAGCACAGCAAAAATTGGACATCCAGAGTGCAACAAACATTATTTAGAGCTTGTTTATGGAAAAGTGCTTATTTCTGCATTTCACTGTTGTAACTTGCTGAAAACAGTCGATAGTGTTTTCATAACATCTCGAATAAACATAACAAAACATTTTTTATCCAGAGTGCTTCAAACAAGATTTAGAGCTTGTTTATGGAAAAGTGCTTATTTCTGCATTTCAATGTTGCAACTTGCTGAAAACTAGTCCACGGCGTTCATTTCATCTCAACCTAGACACAGCACAGCAAAAATTGGACATCCAGAGTGCATCAAACATGATTTAGAGCTTGTTTATGGAAAAGTGCTTATTTCTGCATTTCAATGTTGCAACTTGCTGAAAACTGTCCACGGTGTTCATTTCATCTCAACCTAGACACAGCACAGCAAAAAATTGGACATCCAGAGTGCATCAAAACATGATTTAGAGCTTGTTTATGGAAAAGTGCTTATTTCTGCATTTCAATGTTGCAACTTGCTGAAAACTATCCACGGTGTTCATTTCATCTCAACTCTAGACAGCTAAGCAAAAATTGGACATCCAGAGTGCATCAAACATGATTTAGAGCTTGTTTATGGAAAGTGCTTATTTCTGCATTTCAATGTTGCAACTTGCTGAAAACTATCCACGGTGTTCATTTCATCTCAACTATAGACAGCTAAGCAAAAATTGGACATCCAGAGTGCAATCAAACATGATTTAGAGCTTGTTTATGGAAAAGTGCTTATTTCTGCATTTCACTGTTGTAACTTGCTGAAAACAGTCGATAGTGTTTTCATAACATCTCGAATAAACATAACAAAAACATTTTTTTATCCAGAGTGCTTCAAACAAGATTTAGAGCTTGTTTATGGAAAAGTGCTTATTTCTGCATTTCAATGTTGCAACTTGCTGAAAACTGTCCACTGCGTTCATTTCATCTCAACCTAGACACAGCACAGCAAAAATTGGACATCCAGAGTGCATCAAACATGATTTAGAGCTTGTTTATGGAAAAGTGCTTATTTCTGCATTTCAATGTTGCAACTTGCTGAAAACTATCCACGGTGTTCATTTCATCTCAACATAGACACAGCACAGCAAAAATTGGACATCCAGAGTGCATCAAACATGATTTAGAGCTTGTTTATGGAAAAGTGCTTATTTCTGCATTTCAATGTTGCAACTTGCTGAAAACTATCCACGGTGTTCATTTCATCTCAACTATAGACAGCTAAGCAAAAATTGGACATCCAGAGTGCATCAAACATGATTTAGAGCTTGTTTATGGAAAAGTGCTTATTTCTGCATTTCAATGTTGCAACTTGCTGAAAACTGTCCACGGTGTCATTTCATCTCAACCTAGACACAGCACAGCAAAAATTGGACATCCAGAGTGCATCAAACATGATTTAGAGCTTGTTTATGGAAAAGTGCTTATTTCTGCATTTCAATGTTGCAACTTGCTGAAAACTGTCCACGGTGTTCATTTCATCTCAACCTAGACACAGCACAGCAAAAATTGGACATCCAGAGTGCATCAAACATGATTTAGAGCTTGTTTATGGAAAAGTGCTTATTTCTGCATTTCAATGTTGCAACTTGCTGAAAACTATCCACGGTGTTCATTTCATCTCAACTATAACAGCTAAGCAAAAATTGGACATCCAGAGTGCTTCAAACAAGATTTAGAGCTTGTTTATGGAAAAGTGCTTATTTCTGCATTTCAATGTTGCAACTTGCTGAAAACTGTCCACGGCGTTCATTTACATCTCAACCTAGACACAGCACAGCAAAAATTGGACATCCAGAGTGCATCAAACATGATTTAGAGCTTGTTTATGGAAAAGTGCTTATTTCTGCATTTCAATGTTGCAACTTGCTGAAAACTGTCCACGGTGTTCATTTCATCTCAACCTAGACACAGCACAGCAAAAATTGGACATCCAGAGTGCATCAAACATGATTTAGAGCTTGTTTATGGAAAAGTGCTTATTTCTGCATTTCAATGTTGCAACTTGCTGAAAACTATCCACGGTGTTCATTTCATCTCAACTATAGACAGCTAAGCAAAAATTGGACATCCAGAGTGCATCAAACATGATTTAGAGCTTGTTTATGGAAAAGTGCTTATTTCTGCATTTCAATTGTTGTAACTTGCTGAAAACAGTCTACAGTGTTTCATACATCTCGAATAAACATAACAAAAACATTTTTTTATCCAGAGTGCATTCAAACAATGATTTAGAGCTTGTTTATGGAAAAGTGCTTATTTCTGCATTTCAATGTTGCAACTTGCTGAAAACTGTCCACGGTGTTCATTTCATCTCAACCTAGACACAGCACAGCAAAAATTGGACATCCAGAGTGCATCAAACATGATTTAGAGCTTGTTTATGGAAAAGTGCTTATTTCTGCATTTCAATGTTGCAACTTGCTGAAAACTATCCACGGTGTTCATTTCATCTCAACTATAGACAGCTACAGCAAAAATTGGACATCCAGAGTGCATCAAACATGATTTAGAGCTTGTTTATGGAAAAGTGCTTATTTCTGCATTTCAATGTTGCAACTTGCTGAAAACTATCCACGGTGTTCATTTCATCTCAACTATAGACAGCTAAGCAAAAATTGGACATCCAGAGTGCATCAAACATGATTTAGAGCTTGTTTATGGAAAAGTGCTTATTTCTGCATTTCACTGTTGTAACTTGCTGAAAACAGTCTATAGTGTTTTCATAACATCTCGAATAAACATAACAAAAACATTTTTTTATCCAGAGTGCTTCAAACAAGATTTAGAGCTTGTTTATGGAAAAGTGCTTATTTCTGCATTCAATGTTGCAACTTGCTGAAAACTGTCCACGGCGTTCATTTCATCTCAACCTAGACACAGCACAGCAAAAATTGGACATCCAGAGTGCATCAAACATTATTTAGAGCTTGTTTATGGAAAAGTGCTTATTTCTGCATTTCAATGTTGCAACTTGCTGAAAACTGTCCACGGTGTTCATTTCATCTCAACCTAGACACAGCACAGCAAAAATTGGACATCCAGAGTGCATCAAACATGATTTAGAGCTTGTTTATGGAAAAGTGCTTATTTCTGCATTTCAATGTTGCAACTTGCTGAAAACTATCCACGGTGTTCATTTCATCTCAACTATAGACAGCTAAGCAAAAATTGGACATCCAGAGTGCATCAAACATGATTTAGAGCTTGTTTATGGAAAAGTGCTTATTTCTGCATTTCACTGTTGCAACTTGCTGAAAACTAGTCCACGGTGTTCATTTCATCTCAACTATAGACAGCTAAGCAAAAATTGGACATCCAGAGTGCATCAAACATGATTTAGAGCTTGTTTATGGAAAAGTGCTTATTTCTGCATTTCAATGTTGCAACTTGCTGAAAACTGTCCACGGCGTTCATTTCATCTCAACCTAGACACAGCACAGCAAAAATTGGACATCCAGAGTGCATCAAACATGATTTAGAGCTTGTTTATGGAAAAGTGCTTATTTCTGCATTTCAATGTTGCAACTTGCTGAAAACTATCCACGGTGTTCATTTCATCTCAACTATAGACAGCTAAGCAAAAATTGGACATCCAGAGTGCATCAAACATGATTTAGAGCTTGTTTATGGAAAAGTGCTTATTTCTGCATTTCAATGTTGCAACTTGCTGAAAACTATCCACGGTGTTCATTTCATCTCAACTATAGACAGCTAAGCAAAAATTGGACATCCAGAGTGCATCAAACATGATTTAGAGCTTGTTTATGGAAAAGTGCTTATTTCTGCATTTCATGTTGTAACTTGCTGAAAACAGTCTATAGTGTTTTCATAACATCTCGAATAAACATAACAAAACATTTTTTTATCCAGAGTGCTTCAAACAAGATTTAGAGCTTGTTTATGGAAAAGTGCTTATTTCTGCATTTCAATGTTGCAACTTGCTGAAAACTGTCCACGGCGTTCATTTCATCTCAACCTAGACACAGCACAGCAAAAATTGGACATCCAGAGTGCATCAAACATGATTTAGAGCTTGTTTATGGAAAAGTGCTTATTTCTGCATTTCAATGTTGCAACTTGCTGAAAACTGTCCACGGTGTTCATTTCATCTCAACCTAGACACAGCACAGCAAAAATTGGACATCCAGAGTGCATCAAACATGATTTAGAGCTTGTTTATGGAAAAGTGCTTATTTCTGCATTTCAATGTTGCAACTTGCTGAAAAACTATCCACGGTGTTCATTTCATCTCAACTATAGACAGCTAAGCAAAAATTGGACATCCAGAGTGCATCAAACATGATTTAGAGCTTGTTTATGGAAAAGTGCTTATTTCTGCATTTCAATGTTGCAACTTGCTGAAAACAGTCTACGGTGTTTCATAACATCTCGAATAAACACTAAGCAAAACATTTTGACATCCAGAGTGCTTCAAACAAGATTTAGAGCTTGTTTATGGAAAAGTGCTTATTTCTGCATTTCAATGTTGCAACTTGCTGAAAACTGTCCACGGCGTTCATTTCATCTCAACCTAGACACAGCACAGCAAAAATTGGACATCCAGAGTGCATCAAACATGATTTAGAGCTTGTTTATGGAAAAGTGCTTATTTCTGCATTTCAATGTTGCAACTTGCTGAAAACTGTCCACGGTGTTCATTTCATCTCAACCTAGACACAGCACAGCAAAAATTGGACATCCAGAGTGCATCAAACATGATTTAGAGCTTGTTTATGGAAAAGTGCTTATTTCTGCATTTCAATGTTGCAACTTGCTGAAAACTGTCCACGGTGTTCATTTCATCTCAACCTAGAACAGCACAGCAAAAATTGGACATCCAGAGTGCATCAAACATGATTTAGAGCTTGTTTATGGAAAAGTGCTTATTTCTGCATTTCATTGTTGCAACTTGCTGAAAACTGTCCACGGTGTTCATTTCATCTCAACTATACACAGCTAAGCAAAAATTGGACATCCAGAGTGCATCAAACATGATTTAGAGCTTGTTTATGGAAAAGTGCTTATTTCTGCATTTCAATGTTGCAACTTGCTGAAAACTATCCACGGTGTTCATTTCATCTCAACCTAGACACAGCACAGCAAAATTGGACATCCAGAGTGCATCAAACATTATTTAGAGCTTGTTTATGGAAAGTGCTTATTCTGCATTTCAATGTTGCAACTTGCTGAAAACTGTCCACGGTGTTCATTCATCTCAACCTAGACCAGCTACAGCAAAAATTGGACATCCAGAGTGCATCAAACATGATTTAGAGGCTTGTTTATGGAAAAGTGCTTATTTCTGCATTTCATTGTTGCAACTTGCTGAAAACAGTCACATGGTTTTCATTACATCTCGAACTATAGACAGCTAAGCAAAACATTTTTTTTATCCAGAGTGCATCAAACATGATTTAGAGCTTGTTTATGGAAAAGTGCTTATTTCTGCATTTCAATGTTGCAACTTGCTGAAAACTATCCACGTGTTCATTAATCTCAACTAGACACAGCACAGCAAAAATTGGACATCCAGAGTGCATCAAACATGATTTAGAGCTTGTTATGGAAAAGTGCTTATTTCTGCATTTCAATGTTGCAACTTGCTGAAACTGTCCACGGCGTTCATTTCATCTCAACTAGACACAGCAAGCAAAAATTGGACATCCAGAGTGCATCAAACATGATTTAGAGCTTGTTTATGGAAAGTGCTTATTTCTGCATTTCAATGTTGCAACTTGCTGAAAACTATCCACGGTGTTCATTTCATCTCAACTATAGACAGCTAAGCAAAAATTGGACATCCAGAGTGCATCAAACATTATTTAGAGCTTGTTTATGGAAAAGTGCTTATTTCTGCATTTCAATGTTGCAACTTGCTGAAACTAGTCCACGGTGTTCATTCATCTCGAACTATAGACAGCTAAGCAAAAATTGGACATCCAGAGTGCATCAAACCATGATTTAGAGCTTGTTTATGGAAAAGTGCTTATTTCTGCATTTCAATGTTGCAACTTGCTGAAAACTGTCCACGGCGTTCATTTCATCTCAACTATAGACAGCTAAGCAAAAATTGGACATCCAGAGTGCATCAAACATGATTTAGAGCTTGTTTATGGAAAAGTGCTTATTTCTGCATTTCAATGTTGCAACTTGCTGAAAACTATCCACGGTGTTCATTTCATCTCAACTAGACACAGCACAGCAAAAATTGGACATCCAGAGTGCATCAAACATTATTTAGAGCTTGTTTATGGAAAAGTGCTTATTTCTGCATTTCAATGTTGCAACTTGCTGAAAACTATCCACGGTGTTCATTTCATCTCAAACTATAGACAGCTAAGCAAAAATTGGACATCCAGAGTGCATCAAACATTATTTAGAGCTGTTTATGGAAAAGTGCTTATTTCTGCATTTCAATGTTGTAACTTGCTGAAAACAGTCTATCAGTGTTTTTCATAACATCTCGAATAAACATAACAAAAACATTTTTTTATCCAGAGTGCATCAAACATGATTTAGAGCTTGTTTATGGAAAAGTGCTTATTTCTGCATTTCAATGTTGCAACTTGCTGAAAACTGTCCACGGCGTTCATTTCATCTCAACTATAGACAGCTACAGCAAAAATTGGACATCCAGAGTGCATCAAACATGATTTAGAGCTTGTTTATGGAAAAGTGCTTATTTCTGCATTTCAATGTTGCAACTTGCTGAAAACTATCACGGTGTTCATTTCATCTCAACTATAGACAGCTAAGCAAAAATTGGACATCCCGAGTGCATCAAACATTATTTAGAGCTTGTTTATGGAAAAGTGCTTATTTCTGCCATTTCAATGTTGTAACTTGCTGAAAACAGTCTACAGTGTTTTCATAACATCTCGAATAAACATAACAAAAACATTTTTTTATCCAGAGTGCTTCAAACAAGATTTAGAGCTTGTTTATGGAAAAGTGCTTATTTCTGCATTTCAATGTTGCAACTTGCTGAAAAACTGTCCACTGCGTTCATTTCATCTCAACCTAGACACAGCACAGCAAAAATTGACATCCAGAGTGCATCAAACATGATTTAGAGCTTGTTTATGGAAAAGTGCTTATTTTCTGCATTTCAATGTTGCAACTTCTGAAAACTGTCCACGGTGTTCATTTAATCTCAACCTAGACACAGCACAGCAAAAATTGGACATCCAGAGTGCATCAAACATGATTTAGAGCTTGTTTATGGAAAAGTGCTTATTTCTGCATTTCAATGTTGCAACTTGCTGAAAACTATCCACGGTGTTCATTTCATCTCAACTATAGACAGCTAAGCAAAAATTGGACATCCAGAGTGCATCAAACATGATTTAGAGCTTGTTTATGGAAAAGTGCTTATTTCTGCATTTCAATGTTGCAACTTGCTGAAAAACTAGTCCACGGTGTTCATTTCATCTCGAATAGAAGCTAGGGCACAGCAAACATTTTTTTATCCAGAGTGCTTCAAACAAGATTTAGAGCTTGTTTATGGAAAAGTGCTTATTTCTGCATTTCAATGTTGCAACTTGCTGAAAACTGTCCACGGTGTTCATTTCATCTCAACTAGACACAGCACAGCAAAAATTGGACATCCAGAGTGCAACAAACATTATTTAGAGCTTGTTTATGGAAAAGTGCTTATTTCTGCATTTCAATGTTGCAACTTGCTGAAAACTGTCCACGGTGTTCATTTCATCTCAACCTAGACACAGCACAGCAAAAATTGGACATCCAGAGTGCATCAAACATGATTTAGAGCTTGTTTATGGAAAAGTGCTTATTTCTGCATTTCAATGTTGCAACTTGCTGAAAACTATCCACGGTGTCATTTCATCTCAACTATAGACAGCTAGCAAAAATTGGACATCCAGAGTGCATCAAACATGATTTAGAGCTTGTTTATGGAAAAGTGCTTATCTGCATTTCAATGTTGCAACTTGCTGAAAAC
>NW_022265180.1:0-17139 GCF_002021735.2 Oncorhynchus kisutch | reverse complement strand
TGGGTCCTGGGTCTGGGTCTTGGGTCCTGGGTCTTGGGTCTTGTCTGGGTCTGGGTTGGGTCCTGGGTCCTGGGTCTGGGTCCTGGGTTGGGTCTGGGTCTGGGTCTGGGTCCTTGGTTGGGTCTGGGTCTGGGTCCTGGGTCTTGGGTCCTGGGTCTGGGTCTTGGGTCCTTGGTCTTGGGTCTGGGTCTGGGTCTGGGTCTTGGGTCCTGGGTCTGGGTCTGGGTCTTGTCTGGGTCCTGGGTCTGGGTCTTGGGTCTTGGGTCCTGGGTCTGGGTCTTGGGTACTGGTCCTGGGTCTTGTCTGGGTCCTGGGTCTGGGTCTGGGTCTTGTCTGGGTCTGGGTCTGGGTCTTGGGTCCGGGTATTGGGTCCTGGGTCTTTGGTCTGGGTCTTGTCTTGGGTCCTGGGTCTTGGGTCCTGGGTCTGGGTCTGGGTCTGGGTCTGGGTCCGGGGGTCTGGGTCCTGGGTC
Source organism: Oncorhynchus kisutch (assembly GCF_002021735.2). Taxonomy (NCBI): domain Eukaryota; kingdom Metazoa; phylum Chordata; class Actinopteri; order Salmoniformes; family Salmonidae; genus Oncorhynchus; species Oncorhynchus kisutch. Next base: position 16,669 of record NW_022265180.1, on the reverse strand, counting down.
CTGGGTCTTGGGTCTTGGGTCCTGGGTCCTGGGTCTTGGGTCCTGGGTCTTGGGTCTGGGTCTTGTCTGGGTCCTGGGTCTGGGTCTGGGTCTGGGTCCTGGGTCTGGGTCTTGGGTACTGGTCCTGGGTCTTGTCTGGGTCCTGGGTCTGGGTCTGGGTCTTGTCTGGGTCTGGGTCTGGGTCTGGGTCTTGGGTCCTGGGTCTTGGGTCCTGGGTCTTTGTCTTGGGTCTTGTCTTGGGTCCTGGGTCTTGGGTCCTGGGTCTTGGGTCCTGGGTCCTGGGTCTTGGGTCTTGGGTCTGGTCTGGTCTTGGGTCTTGGTCTTGGGTCTGGTCTTGGTCTTGGTCTTGGTCTTGGGTCTTGTCTGGGTCCTGGGTCTTGGGTCTGGGTCCTGGGTCCTGGGTCTTGGGTCCTGGGTCTTGTCTGGGTCTTGGGTCCTGGGGTCTTGTCTGGGTCCTGGGTCTTGGGTCTGGGTCTTGGTCTTGGGTCTTGTCTGGGTCCTGGGTCCTGGTCTGGGTCTTGGGTCCTGGGTCTTGTCTGGGTCCTGGGTCTGGGTCTGGGTCTTTGGTCCTGGGTCTGGTCTGGGTCTTGGGTCCTTGGGGTCTGGGTCCTGGGTCCTGGGTCTGGGGTCTTGGGTCCTGGGTCTGGGTCTGGTCTTGTCCTGGGTCGTTTGGGTCTGGGTCTTGTCTTGTCTGGGTCTTGGTCCTGGGTCTGGGTCTGGGGTCTTGGGTCTTGGGTCCTGGGTCTGGGTCCTGGGTCTGGTCTTGTCTGGGTCCTGGGTCTGGGTCTTGTCTGGGTCTGGGTCTTGGGTCTTGGGTCCTGGGTCTTGTCTGGGTCCTGGGTCTGGGTCCTGGGTCCTGGGTCTGGGTCCTGGGTCTTGGGTCCTGGGTCTGGGTCTTGGGTCCTTGGTCTTGGGTCTGGGTCTGGGTCCTGGGTCTTGGGTCCTGGGTCTTGGGTCCTGGGTCTTGTCTGGGTCCTGGGTCTGGGTCTGGGTCTTGGGTCCTGGGTCTGGGTCTTGGGTACTGGTCCTGGGTCTTGTCTGGGTCCTGGGTCTGGGTCTGGGTCTTGTCTGGGTCTGGGTCTGGGTCTTGGGTCCTGGGTATTGGGTCCTGGGTCTTTGTCTTGGGTCTTGTCTTGGGTCCTGGGTCTTGGGTCCTGGGTCTTGGGTCCTGGGTCCTGGGTCTTGGGTCTTGGGTCCTGGGTCTGGGTCTTGGGTCCTTGGTCTTGGGTCTGGGTCTGGGTCCTGGGTCTTGGGTCCTGGGTCTTGGGTCCTGGGTCTTGTCTGGGTCCTGGGTCTGGGTCTGGGTCTTGGGTCCTGGGTCTGGGTCTTGGTACTGGTCCTGGGTCTTGTCTGGGTCCTGGGTCTGGGTCTGGGTCTTGTCTGGGTCTGGGTCTGGGTCTTGGGTCCTGGGTCTTGGGTCCTGGGTCTTTGTCTTGGGTCTTGTCTTGGGTCCTGGGTCTTGGGTCCTGGGTCTTGGTCCTGGGTCCTGGGTCTTGGGTCTTGGGTCCTGGGTCTTGGGTCTTGGTCTTGGGTCTGGGTCTTGGTCTTGGGTCTTGGTCTTGGGTCTTGTCTGGGTCCTGGGTCTTGGGTCTGGGTCCTGGTCCTGGGTCTTGGGTCCTGGGTCTTGTCTGGGTCTTGGGTCCTGGGTCTTGTCTGGGTCCTGGGTCTTGGGTCTGGGTCTTGGTCTTGGGTCTTGTCTGGGTCCTGGGTCCTGGGTCTGGGTCTTGGGTCCTGGGTCTTGTCTGGGTCCTGGGTCTGGGTCTGGGTTTTGGGCCTTTGGTCTGGGTCTGGGTCTTGGGTCCTGGGTCTGGGTCCTGGGTCCTGGGTCTGGGTCTTGGGTCCTGGGTCTGGGTCTGGGTCTTGGGTCCTGGGTCTTGGGTCTGGGTCTTGGTCTTGTCTGGGTCTTGGGTCCTGGGTCTGGGTCTGGGTCTTGGGTCTTGGGTCCTGGGTCTGGGTCCTGGGTCCTGGGTCTTGTCTGGGTCCTGGGTCTGGGTCTTGTCTGGGTCTGGGTCTTGGGTCTTGGGTCCTGGGTCTTGTCTGGGTCCTGGGTCTGGGTCTGGGTCTTGGGTCCTGGGTCTGGGTCCTGGGTCTTGTCTGGGTCTTGTCTGGGTCTGGGTCTGGGTCTTGGGTCCTGGGTCTTGGGTCCTGGGTCTTTGTCTTGGGTCTTGTCTGGGTCCTGGGTCTGGGTCTTGGGTCTTGGGTCTTGTCTGGGTCCTGGGTCTGGGTCCTGGGTCTGGGTCCTGGGTCTTGGGTCCTGGGTCTGGGTCTTGGGTCCTTGGTCTTGGGTCTGGGTCTGGGTCCTGGGTCTTGGGTCCTGGGTCTTGGGTCCTGGGTCTTGTCTGGGTCCTGGGTCTGGGTCGCGGTCTTGGGTCCTGGGTCTGGGTCTTGGGTACTGGTCCTGGGTCTTGTCTGGGTCCTGGGTCTGGGTCTGGGTCTTGTCTGGGTCTGGGTCTGGGTCTTGGGTCCTGGGTCTTGGGTCCTGGGTCTTTGTCTTGGGTCTTGTCTTGGGTCCTGGGTCTTGGGTCCTGGGTCTTGGGTCCTGGGTCCTGGGTCTTGGGTCTTGGGTCCTGGGTCTTGGGTCTTGGTCTTGGGTCTGGGTCTTGGTCTTGGGTCTTGGTCTTGGGTCTTGTCTGGGTCCTGGGTCTTGGGTCTGGGTCCTGGGTCCTGGGTCTTGGGTCCTGGGTCTTGTCTGGGTCTTGGGTCCTGGGTCTTGTCTGGGTCCTGGGTCTTGGGTCTGGGTCTTGGTCTTGGGTCTTGTCTGGGTCCTGGGTCCTGGGTCTGGGTCTTGGGTCCTGGGTCTTGTCTGGGTCCTGGGTCTGGGTCTGGGTCTTGGGTCCTGGGTCTGGGTCTGGGTCTTGGGTCCTGGGTCTGGGTCCTGGGTCCTGGGTCTTGTCTGGGTCCTGGGTCTGGGTCTTGTCTGGGTCTGGGTCTTGGGTCTTGGGTCCTGGGTCCTGGGTCTGGGTCTGGGTCTTGGGTCCTGGGTCTTGGGTCTGGGTCTTGGTCTTGTCTGGGTCTTGGGTCCTGGGTCTGGGTCTGGGTCTGGGTCTTGGGTCTTGGGTCCTGGGTCTGGGTCCTGGGTCCTGGGTCTTGTCTGGGTCCTGGGTCTGGGTCTTGTCTGGGTCTGGGTCTTGGGTCTTGGGTCCTGGGTCTTGTCTGGGTCTTGGGTCTTGGGTCTTGTCTGGGTCCTGGGTCTTGTCTGGGTCCTGGGTCTGGGTCCTGGGGCCTGGTTCTGGGTCCTGGGTCTTGGGTCTGGGTCTTGTCTGGGTCTGGGCCTGGGTCTTGGGTCTTGGGCCTGGGTCTTGGGTCTGGGTCTTGGGTCCTGGGTCTTTGTCTTGGGTCATGGTCTTGTCTGGGTCCTGGGTCTGGGTCTTGGGTCTGGGTCCTGGGTCTTGTCTGGGTCCTGGGTCTTGGGTCTTGTCTGGGTCTTGGGTCCTGGGTCTTGGGTCCTGGGTCCTGGGTCCTGGGTCCTGGGTCTTGGGTCCTGGGTCTGGGTCTGGGTCTGGGTCTTGGATCCTGGGTCCTGGGTCCTGGGTCTGGGTCCTGGGTCTTGGGTCTGGGTCCTGGGTCCTGGGTCTTGGGTCCTGGGTCTTGTCTGGGTCTTGGGTCCTGGGTCTTGTCTGGGTCCTGGGTCTTGGGTCTGGGTCTTGGTCTTGGGTCTTGTCTGGGTCCTGGGTCCTGGGTCTGGGTCTTGGGTCCTGGGTCTTGTCTGGGTCCTGGGTCTGGGTCTGGGTCTTGAGTCCTGGGTCTGGGTCTGGGTCTTGGGTCCTGGGTCTGGGTCCTGGGTCCTGGGTCTGGGTCTTGGGTCCTGGGTCTGGGTCTTGGGTCCTGGGTCTTGGGTCTGAGTCTTGGTCTTGTCTGGGTCTTGGGTCCTGGGTCTGGGTCTGGGTCTTGGGTCTTGGGTCCTGGGTCTGGGTCCTGGGTCCTGGGTCTTGTCTGGGTCCTGGGTCTGGGTCTTGTCTGGGTCTGGGTCTTGGGTCTTGGGTCCTGGGTCTTGTCTGGGTCTTGGGTCCTGGGTCTTGTCTGGGTCCTGGGTCTTGTCTGGGTCCTGGGTCTGGGTCCTGGGGCCTGGTTCTGGGTCCTGGGTCTTGGGTCTGGGTCTTGTCTGGGTCTGGGCCTGGGTCTTGGGTCTTGGGCCTGGGTCTTGGGTCTGGGTCTTGGGTCCTGGGTCTTTGTCTTGGGTCCTGGTCTTGTCTGGGTCCTGGGTCTGGGTCTTGGGTCTGGGTCCTGGGTCTTGTCTGGGTCCTGGGTCTTGGGTCCTGGGTCTTGGGTCCTGGGTCTTGGGTCCTGGGTCCTGGGTCCTGGGTCCTGGGTCTTGGGTCCTGGGTCTGGGTCTGGGTCTGGGTCTTGGGTACTGGGTCCTGGGTCTTGGGTCCTGGATCTTGTCTGGGTCCTGGGTCTTGGGTCCTGGGTCCTGGGTCTTGGGTCCTGGGCCTTGTCTGGGTCCTGGGTCTGGGTCTGGGTCTTGGGTTCTGGGTCTGGGTCTTGGGTACTGGGTCCTGGGTCTTGGGTCTTGGGTCCTGGATCTTGTCTGGGTTCTGGGTCTTGGGTCCTGGGTCTGGGTCTTGGGTCTGGGTCCTGGGTCTTGTCTGGGTCCTGGGTCTGGGGTCCTGGGTCTTGGGTCCTGTCTTGGTTCCTGGGTCTTGGGTCCTGGATCTTGTCTGGGTCTTGTCTGGGTCTTGGGTCCTGGGGTCCTGGGTCCTGGGTCTAGGTCTTGGGTCTTGGGACCCAGGACCCAGACCCAGACCCAGACCCAGGACCCAAGACCCAGACCCAGACCCAGACCCAGGACCCAGACCCAGACCCAGACCCAAGACCCAGGACCCAGGACCCAGACCCAGACCCAGACCCAGGACCCAAGACCCAGACCAAGACCCAGACCCAGGACCCAAGACCCAGGACAAGACCCAGGACCCAAGACCCAGACAAGACCCAGGACCCAAGACCCAGGACCCAGGACCCAGGACCCAGACCCAAGACCAAGACCCAGACCCAGGACCCAAGACCCAGACCCAGACCCAGACATGACCCAGACCCAGGACCCAAGACCCAGACCCAGGACCCAGGACCCAGGACCCAAGACCCAGACCCAGACCCAGACCCAGGACCCAGGACCCAAGACCCAGGACCCAGGACCCAGGACCCAAGACCCAGACCCAGGACCCAAGACCCAGGACCCAAGACCCAGACAAGACCCAAGACCCAGGACCCAGACAAGACCCAAGACCCAGGCCCAGACCCAGACAAGACCCAGGACCCAGAACCAGGACCCAGGACCCAGACCCAGACAAGACCCAGGACCCAGACAAGACCCAGGACCCAAGACCCAGACAAGACCCAGGACCCAAGACCCAAGACCCAAGACCCAGACCCAAGACCCAGACCCAGACAAGACCCAGGACCCAGGAGCCAAGACCCAAGACCCAGACCCAGACAAGACCCAGACCCAGGACCCAGACCCAGGACCCAGGACCCAGACCCAGGACCCAGGACCCAGACCCAGGACCCAGACAAGACCCAAGACCCAGGACCCAAAACCCAGACCCAGGACCCAGACAAGACCCAAGACAAAGACCCAGGACCCAAGACCCAGGAGCCAAGACCCAGACCCAGACCCAGACAAGACCCAGACCCAGACCCAGGACCCAGACAAGACCCAGGACCCAGACCCAGGACCGAGACAAGACAAAGACCCAAGACCCAGACCCAGACCCAGGACCCAGACAAGACCCAGGACCCAGGACCCAGACCCAGGACCCAAGACCCAGACCCAAGACCCAGACAAGACCAAGACCCAGACCCAAGACCCAGGACCCAAGACCCAGACAAGACCAAGACCCAGACAAGACCCAGACCCAAGACCCAGACCCAGGACCTAGGACCAGACAAGACCAACACCAAGACCCAGACCCAGGACCCAAGACCCAGGACCCAGACAAGACCCAGGACCCAAGACCCAGGACCCAGGACCCAAGACCCAGGACCCAAGACCCAAGACCCAGGACCCAAGACCCAAGACCCAAGACCAAGACCCAGACCCAGACCCAGACATGACCCAGACCCAGACCCAGGACCCAAGACCCAAGACCCAAGACCCAGGACCCAGACAAGACCCAGGAACTAAGACCCAGGAACTAAGACCCAGGAACCAGACAAGACCCAAGACCAAGACCCAAGACCAAGACCCAAGACCCTGACCCAGAACAAGAACAAGAACAAGAACAAGACAAGACCAAGACCAAAACCAGGCGGAAGGGTAGCCTAGTGGTTAGAGCGCTGGACTAGTAATCGAAAGGTTGCAAGACCAACACCAAGACCCAGACCCAGGACCCAAGAACAAGACCAAGACCAAGAGCAGACGGCAGGGTAGCCTAGTGGTTAGAGCACTGGACTAGTAACCGAAAGGTTGCAAGTTCAAACCCCTGAGCTGACAAGGTACAAATCTGTCATTCTGCCCCTGAACAGGCAGTTGACCCACAGTTGACCAGGACCCAAGACCCAGGACACCAGACCCAGGACCCAAGACCCAGACCCAGGACCCAGACAAGACCCAGGACCCAGACCCAGGACCCAGACAAGACCCACACCCAGGACCCAGACAAGACCAAGACCCAGACCCAAGACCCAAGACCCAGACATGACCCAGACCCAGGACCCAAGACCCAGGAACTAAGACCCAGGAACCAGACAAGACCCAAGACCAAGACCAATTACTAGTCCAGCGCTCTAACCACTAGGCTACCCTTCCGCCTGGTCTTGGTCTTGGTCTTGTCTTGTCTTGGTCTTGTTCTTGGTCTTAGTCTGGGTCTTGGTCTTGGTCTGGGTCATGGGTTCGATCCCCGTACTGGCTAATATGTACATTTTGAGTGTCAAAATTCTGAGTCACATGCATGTAAATTGTCAATGGTGCCACATAATTAAGTTAAGTGCATTGCTGAAATTGCTCAGTTGGGAGAGCGTTAGACTGAAGATTTAAAAGTCCCTGGTTCGATCCCGGTTTTCCGGATTTGTATTTGTTCTTTCTTTATGCTCTGGCTTCAAGGAAACTATCCACAACTTTCTTTGTGGATCTCAATGGTGTGTGTCACGCTGCTCCTTTGAAAGTAAGTAATGCTTTGCTTTTTCATCTGACATTTTGACATCAGTGTGACAGGAAAGTTGCTAGTCATTGTTACATGACAGTAGGTTGTCGTAAGACAAGGCTGCATGAAGTGTGAACTGGAGCTTTCTTGGATCCACAAAAAAATGTGTTTTTGGGGAATGCGGGCATCGATCCCAATACCTATAGCATGCTACCAATTGATCAAATTCCCCAGCTGTTTGGAATTTCTGCAAGAAGCAACCAAGAGTGTCCAGTCTTGTCAGGCTATGCTCTTGGTTGACTTGTTAGTTTACGCGCCAGCACTTGCAGAGGCTTAGTGCATCTCAACCAAATTCGCCCAATAGCTAGTGTCCGGTTAGCTCAGTTGGTTAGAGTCTGATGCTAATAATGCAAAGGTCATGGGTTTGATCCCCGTACTGGCTAATATGTACATTTTGAGTGTCAAAATTGTGAGTCACATGCATGTAAATTGTCAATGGTGCCACATAATTAAGTTAAGTGCATTGCTGAAATAGCTCAGTTGGGAGAGCGTTAGACTGAAGATCTGAAAGTCCCTGGTTCAATCCCGGTTTTCGGGATTTGTATTTGTTCTTTCTTTATGCTCTGGCTTCAAGGAAACTATCCACAGCTTTGTTTGTGGATCTCAATGGTGTGTGTCACGCTGCTCCTCTGAAAGTAAGTAATGCTTTGCTTTTTCATCTGACATTTTGACATCAGTGTGACAGGAAAGTTGCTTGTCATTGTGACATGACAGTAGGTTGTCGTAAGACAAGGCTGCATGAAGTGTGAACTGAAGCTTTCTTGGATCCACAAAAAAAATGTGTTTTTGGGGAATGCGGGCATCGACCCCAATACCTATAGCATGCTACCAATTGATCAAATTCCCCAGCTGTTTGGAATTTCCGCAAGAAGCAACCAAGAGTGTCCAGTCTTTTGTTTGGTGGATCTTTTGTTTGGTGGATCTTTTGTTTGGTGGGTCTTTTGTTTGACCCAGACAAGACCCAGACACCAAGACCTTGTCAGCTTGGGGGTTTGAACTTGCAACCTTTCAATTACTAGTCCAGCGCTCTAACCACTAGGCTACCCTTCCGCCTGGTTTTGGTCTTGGTCTTGTCTTGTCTTGGTCTTGTTCTTGGTCTGGTCTTGTTCTTGGTCTTAGTCTGGGTCTTGGTCTTGGTCTGGGTCATGGGTTCGATCCCCGTACTGGCTAATATGTACATTTTGAGTGTCAAAATTGTGAGTCACATGCATGTAAATTGTCAATGGTGCCACATAATTAAGTTTAGTGAATTGCAGAAATATCTCAGTTGGGAGAGTGTTAGACTGAAGATCTAATGGTCTCTGGTTCAATCCTGGTTTTTGGCATTTGTATTTGTTCTTTCTTTATGCTCTGGCTTCAAGGAAACTATCCCCAGCTTTGTTGTGGTCCTCAATGGTGTGTGCCACGCTGCTCCTCAGAAAGTAAGTAATGTCTTGCTTTTTCATCTGACATTTTGACATCAGTGTGACAGGAAAGTTGCTAGTCATTGTTACATGACAGTAGGTTGTCGTAAGACAAGGCTGCATGAAGTGTGAACTGGAGCTTTCTTGGATCCACAAAAAAATGTGTTTTTGGGGAATGCGGGCATCGATCCCAATACCTATAGCATGCTACCAATTGATCAAATTCCCCAGCTGTTTGGAATTTCTGCAAGAAGCAACCAAGAGTGTCCAGTCTTGTCAGGCTATGCTCTTGGTTGACTTGTTAGTTTACGCGCCAGCACTTGCAGAGGCTTAGTGCATCTCAACCAAATGCGCCCAATAGCTAGTGTCCGGTTAGCTCAGTTGGTTAGAGTCTGATGCTAATAATGCAAAGGTCATGGGTTTGATCCCCGTACTGGCTAATATGTACATTTTGAGTGTCAAAATTGTGAGTCACATGCATGTAAATTGTCAATGGTGCCACATAATTAAGTTAAGTGCATTGCTGAAATAGCTCAGTTGGGAGAGCGTTAGACTGAAGATCTGAAAGTCCCTGGTTCAATCCCGGTTTTCGGGATTTGTATTTATTCTTTCTTTATGCTCTGGCTTCAAGGAAACTATCCACAGCTTTGTTTGTGGATCTCAATGGTGTGTGTCACGCTGCTCCTCTGAAAGTAAGTAATGCTTTGCTTTTTCATCTGACATTTTGACATCAGTGTGACAGGAAAGTTGCTTGTCATTGTGACATGACAGTAGGTTGTCGTAAGACAAGGCTGCATGAAGTGTGAACTGAAGCTTTCTTGGATCCACAAAAAAAATGTGTTTTTGGGGAATGCGGGCATCGACCCCAATACCTATAGCATGCTACCAATTGATCAAATTCCCCAGCTGTTTGGAATTTCCGCAAGAAGCAACCAAGAGTGTCCAGTCTTTTGTTTGGTGGATCTTTTGTTTGGTGGATCTTTTGTTTGGTGGGTCTTTTGTTTGACCCAGACAAGACCCAGACACCAAGACCTTGTCAGCTTGGGGGTTTGAACTTGCAACCTTTCAATTACTAGTCCAGCGCTCTAACCACTAGGCTACCCTTCTGCCTGGTTTTGGTCTTGGTCTTGTCTTGTCTTGGTCTTGTTCTTGGTCTGGTCTTGTTCTTGGTCTTAGTCTGGGTCTTGGTCTTGGTCTGGGTCATGGGTTCGATCCCCGTACTGGCTAATATGTACATTTTGAGTGTCAAAATTGTGAGTCACATGCATGTAAATTGTCAATGGTGCCACATAATTAAGTTTAGTGAATTGCAGAAATATCTCAGTTGGGAGAGTGTTAGACTGAAGATCTAATGGTCTCTGGTTCAATCCCGGTTTTTGGCATTTGTATTTGTTCTTTCTTTATGCTCTGGCTTCAAGGAAACTATCCCCAGCTTTGTTGTGGTCCTCAATGGTGTGTGCCACGCTGCTCCTCAGAAAGTAAGTAATGTCTTGCTTTTTCATCTGACATTTTGACATCAGTGTGACAGGAAAGTTGCTAGTCATTGTTACATGACAGTAGGTTGTAGTAAGACAAGGCTGCATGAAGTGTGAACTGGAGCTTTCTTGGATCCACAAAAAAATGTGTTTTTGGGGAATGCGGGCATCGATCCCAATACCTATAGCATGCTACCAATTGATCAAATTCCCCAGCTGTTTGGAATTTCTGCAAGAAGCAACCAAGAGTGTTCAGTCTTGTCAGGCTATGCTCTTGGTTGACTTGTTAGTTTATGTGCCAGCACTTGCAGAGGCTCAGTGCATCTCAACAATTGCACCCAATAGCTAGTGGCCGGTTAGCTCAGTTGGTTAGAGTCTGATGCTAGTAATGCAAAGGTCATGGGTTTGATCCCCGTACTGGCTAATATGTACATTTTGAATGTCAAAATTGTGAGTCACATGCATGTAAATTGTCAATGGTGCCACATAATTATGTTAAGTGCATTTGCTGAAATTGCTCAGTTGGCAGAGCGTTAGACTGAAGATTTAAAAGTCCCTGGTTCGAACCTGGTTTTCGGGATTTGTATTTGTTCTTTCTTTATGCTCTGGCTTCAAGGAAACTATCCACAGCTTTCTTTGTGGATCTCAATGGTGTGTGTCACGCTGCTCCTTTGAAAGTAAGTAATGCTTTGCTTTTTCATCTGACATTTTGACATCAGTGTGACAGGAAAGTTGCTTGTCATTGTGACATGACAGTAGGTTGTCGTAAGACAAGGCTGCATGAAGTGTGAACTGGAGCTTTCTTGGATCCACAAAAAAATGTGTTTTTGGGGAATGCGGGCATCGATCCCAATACCTATAGCATGCTACCAATTGATCAAATTCCCCAGCTGTTTGGAATTTCTGCAAGAAGCAACCAAGAGTGTCCAGTCTTGTCAGGCTATGCTCTTGGTTGACTTGTTAGTTTACGCGCCAGCACTTGCAGAGGCTTAGTGCATCTCAACCAAATGCATCCAATAGCTAGTGTCCGGTTAGCTCAGTTGGTTAGAGTCTGATGCTAATAATGCAAAGGTCTTCGGTTCGATCCCCGTACTGGCTAATATGTACATTTTGAGTGTCAAAATTGTGAGTCACATGCATGTAAATTGTCAATGGTGCCACATAATTAAGTTAAGTGCATTGCAGAAATAGCTCAGTTGGGAGAGTGTTAGACTGAAGATCTGAAAGTCCCTGGTTCGATTTCGGGATTTGTATTTGTTCTTTCTTTATGCTCTGGCTTCAAGGAAACTATCCACAGCTTTATTTGTGGATCTCAATGGTGTGTGTCACGCTGCTCCTCTGAAAGTAAGTAATGCTTTGCTTTTTCATCTGACATTTTGACATCAGTGTGACAGGAAAGTTGCTTGTCATTGTGACATGACAGTAGGTTGTCGTAAGACAAGGCTGCATGAAGTGTGAACTGAAGCTTTCTTGGATCCACAAAAAAAATGTGTTTTTGGGGAATGCGGGCATCGACCCCAATACCTATAGCATGCTACCAATTGATCAAATTCCCCAGCTGTTTGGAATTTCCGCAAGAAGCAACCAAGAGTGTCCAGTCTTGTCAGGCAATGCTCTTGGTTGACTTGTTAGTTTACGCGCCAGCACTTGCAGAGGCTTGGTGCATCTCAACAATTGCGTGCAATAGCTAGTGAGCGGTTAGCTCAGTAGGTTAGAGTGTGGTGCTAATAATGCCAAGGTCCTGGATTCGATCCCCGTACTGGCTAATATGTAGATTTTGAGTGTCAAAATTCTGAGTCACATGCATGTAAATTGTCAATGGTGCCTGGCGCGTAAACTAACAAGTCAACCAAGAGCATAGCCTGACAAGACTGGACACTCTTGGTTGCTTCTTGCGGAAATTCCAAACTGCTGGGGAATTAGGTCAAATGCTTTGCATGCGTGAGGTAGTGGGATCGATGCCCGCATTCTCCAAAAGCACATTGTTTTATGGATCCAAGAAAACTGTAGTTCACACTTCATGCAGCTTTGTCTTACGACAACCTACTGTCATGTAACAATGACAAGCAACTTTCCTGTAACACTGATGTCAAAATGTCTTGGTGTGGTCTGGGTCTTGGGTCTTTGTTTGGTGGGCTTTTGTTTGGTGGGCTTTTGTTTGGTGGGTCTTTGTTTGGTGGATCTTTGTTTGGTGGGTCTTTGTTTGGTTTGGTGGGTCTTTTGTTTTGTTGGTCTTTTGTTTTGTGGTTCTTTTGTTTGACCCAGACAAGACCCAGACACCAAGTCCTTGTCAGCTTGGGGGTTTGAACTTGCAACCTTTCAATTACTAGTCCAGCACTCTAACCACTAGGCTACCCTTCCGCCTGGTTTTGGTCTTGGTCTTGTCTTGTCTTGGTCTTGTTCTTTGTCTGGTCTTGTTCTTGGTCTTAGTCTGGGTCTTGGTCTTGGTCTGGGTCATGGGTTCGATCCCCGTACTGGCTAATATGTACATTTTGAGTGTCAAAATTGTGAGTCACATGCATGTAAATTGTCAATGGTGCCACATAATTAAGTTTAGTGAATTGCAGAAATATCTCAGTTGGGAGAGTGTTAGACTGAAGATCTAATGGTCTCTGGTTCAATCCCGGTTTTTGGCATTTGTATTTGTTCTTTCTATATGCTCTGGCTTCAAGGAAACTATCCCCAGCTTTGTTGTGGTCCTCAATGGTGTGTGTCACGCTGCTCCTCGGAAAGTAAGTAATGTCTTGCTTTTTCATCTGACATTTTGACATCAGTGTGACAGGAAAGTTGCTAGTCATTGTTACATGACAGTAGGTTGTCGTAAGACAAGGCTGCATGAAGTGTGAACTGGAGCTTTCTTGGATCCACAAAAATATGTGTTTTTGGGGAATGCGGGCATCGATCCCAATACCTATAGCATGCTACCAATTGATCAAATTCCCCAGCTGTTTGGAATTTCTGCAAGAATCAACCAAGAGTGTCCAGTCTTGTCAGGCTATGCTCTTGGTTGACTTGTTAGTTTACGTGCCAGCACTTGCAGAGGCTCAGTGCATCTCAACAATTGCACCCAATAGCTAGTGGCCGGTTAGCTCAGTTGGTTAGAGTCTGATGCTAGTAATGCAAAGGTCAATGGTTCGATCCCCGTACTGGCTAATATGTACATTTTGAGTTTCAAAATTGTGAGTCACATGCATGTAAATTGTCAATGGTGCCACATAATTAAGTTAAGTGCATTGCAGAAATAGCTCAGTTGGGAGAGCGTTAGACTGAAGATCTGAAAGTCCCTGGTTCGATTTCGGGATTTGTATTTGTTCTTTCTTTATGCTCTGGCTTCAAGGAAACTATCCACAGCTTTATTTGTGGATCTCAATGGTGTGTGTCACGCTGCTCCTCTGAAAGTAAGTAATGCTTTGCTTTTTCATCTGACATTTTGACATCAGTGTGACAGGAAAGTTGCTTGTCATTGTGACATGACAGTAGGTTGTCGTAAGACAAGGCTGCATGAAGTGTGAACTGAAGCTTTCTTGGATCCACAAAAAAAATGTGTTTTGGGGGAATGCGGGCATCGACCCCAATACCTATAGCATGCTACCAATTGATCAAATTCCCCAGCTGTTTGGAATTTCCGCAAGAAGCAACCAAGAGTGTCCAGTCTTGTCAGGCAATGCTCTTGGTTGACTTGTTAGTTTACGCGCCAGCACTTGCAGAGGCTTGGTGCATCTCAACAATTGCGTGCAATAGCTAGTGAGCGGTTAGCTCAGTAGGTTAGAGTGTGGTGCTAATAATGCCAAGGTCCTGGATTCGATCCCCGTACTGGCTAATATGTAGATTTGAGTGTCAAAATTCTGAGTCACATGCATGTAAATTGTCAATGGTGCCTGGCGCGTAAACTAACAAGTCAACCAAGAGCATAGCCTGACAAGACTGGACACTCTTGGTTGCTTCTTGCGGAAATTCCAAACTGCTGGGGAATTAGGTCAAATGCTTTGCATGCGTGAGGTAGTGGGATCGATGCCCGCATTCTCCAAAAGCACATTGTTTTATGGATCCAAGAAAACTGTAGTTCACACTTCATGCAGCTTTGTCTTACGACAACCTACTGTCATGTAACAATGACAAGCAACTTTCCTGTAACACTGATGTCAAAATGTCTTGGTGTGGTCTGGGTCTTGGGTCTTTTGTTTGGTGGGCTTTTGTTTGGTGGGTCTTTGTTTGGTGGATCTTTTGTTTGGTGGGTCTTTGTTGGTTTGGTGGGTCTTTTGTTTTGTTGGTCTTTTGTTTTGTGGGTCTTTTGTTTGACCCAGACAAGACCCAGACACCAAGTCCTTGTCAGCTTGGGGGTTTGAACTTGCAACCTTTCAATTACTAGTCCAGCACTCTAACCACTAGGCTACCCTTCCGCCTGGTTTTGGTCTTGGTCTTGTCTTGTCTTGGTCTTGTTCTTTGTCTGGTCTTGTTCTTGGTCTTAGTCTGGGTCTTGGTCTTGGTCTGGGTCATGGGTTCGATCCCCGTACTGGCTAATATGTACATTTTGAGTGTCAAAATTGTGAGTCACATGCATGTAAATTGTCAATGGTGCCACATAATTAAGTTTAGTGAATTGCAGAAATATCTCAGTTGGGAGAGTGTTAGACTGAAGATCTAATGGTCTCTGGTTCAATCCCGGTTTTTGGCATTTGTATTTGTTCTTTCTATATGCTCTGGCTTCAAGGAAACTATCCCCAGCTTTGTTGTGGTCCTCAATGGTGTGTGTCACGCTGCTCCTCGGAAAGTAAGTAATGTCTTGCTTTTTCATCTGACATTTTGACATCAGTGTGACAGGAAAGTTGCTAGTCATTGTTACATGACAGTAGGTTGTCGTAAGACAAGGCTGCATGAAGTGTGAACTGGAGCTTTCTTGGATCCACAAAAAATGTGTTTTTGGGGAATGCGGGCATCGATCCCAATACCTATAGCATGCTACCAATTGATCAAATTCCCCAGCTGTTTGGAATTTCTGCAAGAATCAACCAAGAGTGTCCAGTCTTGTCAGGCTATGCTCTTGGTTGACTTGTTAGTTTACGTGCCAGCACTTGCAGAGGCTCAGTGCATCTCAACAATTGCACCCAATAGCTAGTGGCCGGTTAGCTCAGTTGGTTAGAGTCTGATGCTAGTAATGCAAAGGTCAATGGTTCGATCCCCGTACTGGCTAATATGTACATTTTGAGTTTCAAAATTGTGAGTCACATGCATGTAAATTGTCAATGGTGCCACATAATTAAGTTAAGTGCATTGCTGAAATTGCTCAGTTGGGAGAGCGTTTAGACTGAAGATTTAAAAGTCCCTGGTTCGATCCCGGATTTCGGGATTTGTATTTATTCTTTCTTTATGCTCTGGCTTCAAGGAAACTATCCACAGCTTTCTTTGTGGATCTCAATGGTGTGTGTCACGCTGCTCCTTTGAAAGTAAGTAATGCTTTGCTTTTTCATCTGACATTTTGACATCAGTGTGACAGGAAAGTTGCTAGTCATTGTTACATGACAGTAGGTTGTCGTAAGACAAGGCTGCATGAAGTGTGAACTGGAGCTTTCTTGGATCCACAAAAAAATGTGTTTTTGGGGAATGGGGGCATCGATCCCAATACCTATAGCATGCTACCAATTGATCAAATTCCCCAGCTGTTTGGAATTTCTGCAAGAAGCAACCAAGAGTGTCCAGTCTTGTCAGGCTATGCTCTTGGTTGACTTGTTAGTTTACGCGCCAGCACTTGCAGAGGCTTAGTGCATCTCAACCAAATGTGCCCAATAGCTAGTGTCCGGTTAGCTCAGTTGGTTAGAGTCTGATGCTAATAATGCAAAGGTCATGGGTTCGATCCCCGTACTGGCTAATATGTACATTTTGAGTGTCAAAATTGTGAGTCACATGCATGTAAATTGTCAATGGTTGCCACATAATTAAGTTAAGTGCATTGCTGAAATAGCTCAGTTGGGAGAGCGTTAGACTGAAGATCTGAAAGTCCCTGGTTCGATCCCGGTTTTCGGGATTTGTATTTGTTCTTTCTTTATGCTCTGGCTTCAAGGAAACTATCCACAGCTTTGTTTGTGGATCTCAATGGTGTGTGTCACGCTGCTCCTCTGAAAGTAAGTAATGCTTTGCTTTTTCATCTGACATTTGACATCAGTGTGACAGGAAGTTGCTTGTCATTGTGACATGACAGTAGGTTGTCGTAAGACAAGGCTGCATGAAGTGTGAACTGAAGCTTTCTTGGATCCACAAAAAAATGTTTTGGGGAATGCGGGCATCGACCCCAATACCTATAGCATGCTACCAATTGATCAAATTCCCCAGCTGTTTGGAATTTCCGCAAGAAGCAACCAAGAGTGTCCAGTCGTCAGGCAATGCTCTTGGTTGACTTGTTAGTTTACGCGCCAGCACTGCAGAGGCTTGGTGCATCTCAACAATTGCGTGCAATAGCTAGTGAGCAGTTAGCTCAGTAGGTTAGAGTGTGGTGCTAATAATGCCAAGGTCATGGATTCGATCCCCGTACTGGCTAATATGTAGATTTGAGTGTCAAAATTCTGAGTCACATGCATGTAAATTGTCATGGTGCCTGGCGCGTAAACTAACAAGTCAACAAGAGCATAGCGACAAGACTGGACACTCTTGGTTGCTT
>NW_022265179.1:0-50000 GCF_002021735.2 Oncorhynchus kisutch | reverse complement strand
ATACCTGTATTCCCCAAGCATCAATGTGTCCGGCCTCTTGCACCTGCAACAACAACATTGTGGACTGTCGCCGCAAGGGCCTGACGGAGATCCCTGCCAACCTACCAGAGGGCATCGTAGAGATGTAAGTAGACTTACTTTACTCCACAATGCTTTTTAACAATCACTACTTTTATTAATGTATATCACCCGTTGTCTTCATTATTGGTACACTCAGAACGTTGTGTAGTTCATACGGAAACATCCTGTTTTTGTACAAAACACATGGGTCTTTTTGTTTTTGTACAAACCGTCCTGTGTGTTTATTACCTACCTGCTCCTGTAATGGAACAAACCCCATTAGCTCCATCAGTTAACAGGCTCATTACTGCTGGTCCAGGTGCCTGGTGTCTGTCTCTACTCTGTACTGAGACATAAACATCATCTCCTATCCTCTGGGCTGCTGGCTGGCTGACTGACTGGCTAACTGACTAGCTGGCTGGCTGGCTGGCTAACTGACTAACTGACTGGCTAACTGACTGGCTGGCTGACTTACTGACTTGCTGGCTGACTGATTGGCTGTCTGGCTGGCTCAATGGCTAACTGACTGATTGTCTGGCTGACTGGCTGGCTGAGTGGCTGACTGACACACAGGTGGACTCCTCACCTATGGATCTGCGGTTTCTCTGCCTGCCCCATCGCAGAGATCAGTCTCAGCTAGGTGGCTCAGACATTTCTCTGCACCCCATGGGGCCTTGTTAGTGGCTTGGCTTTTCTAGGACCCAACCACCCTTGTTTGGGGGGGATGTGTGTATTTGTGCGTGTGTGCGTGTGTGTGTGTGTGTGTGTGTGTGTGTGTGTGTGTGTGTGTGTGTGTGTGTGTGTGTGTGTGTGTGTGTGTGTGTGTGTGTGTGTGTGTGTATTTGTATTTGTGCGTGTGCGTGTGTGTGTGTATTTGTGCGTGCGTGTGTGTGTGTGTGTGTGTGTGTGTGTGTGTGTGTGTGTGTGTGTGTGTGTGTGTGTGTGTGTGTGGCTGTGCGGCGTGTTTGTCTGCTGCCTCGTACCCCAGGCTGATTGGATTTCCGCTCTACTTTGGAGTGCGTCCATATCTTCTCAGTCAGGATATTTGATATACATATCGATCGCTCCTGCTCTTGTTTGCGCTAAAGGACAGGTGGGTAATTGCTCTGATATGTACCGTTTCTACACCGCTGTTGTTGTGCCAATAGTGTATGACCTTTGAATAACAAATGGATATGTTAAGGAAGGAAGGTAGGATACATTACTACAGCGCTTTCAATAGCCAGAAATGATATACCACTAATGAAATGATATATTGTCAGGACTTTGATGGGGTCCGATAGTCATTTCTCTAAGAATTGTTTTCACGTTCCTCTGCCAGGTTCGAATTACTGTTACACCCACCGCTCAGTAACAACAGCCAAAACAACATCCACTCAATCTGTAGTTTAGGAATCAAAGGAAATAGATCCCTTGGAGCAGAGTCTGTGTTGTATACGTCTCTGTATAAGCTTTCCCTGTTCCTGCCTAAATATACACTAAGTATACCAAACATTAGGAACACCTTCCTAATATTGAGTTGTACCCCCTTTGGCCTCAGAACAGCCTCAATTCGTTGGGGCATTGAATTTACAAGGTGTCAAAAGCGTTCCACAGGGATGCTGACCCATGTTGACTATAATGCTTCCTACAGTTGTGTCAAGTTGGCTGGATAACCTTTGGGTGGTGAACCATTCTTAAAACACACGGGAAACTGTTGAGTATGAAAAACAACATTGCAATTCTTGACACAAACAGGTGTGCCTGGCACCAACTACCATACCCCATTCAAAGGCACTTAAATATTGTATCTTAATATGCACCCCCTCATTGGCACACAAACACAATCCATGTCTCTATTTTCTCAAGGCATAAAGAAACGTCTTTAATCTGTCTCCTCTCCTTCATCTACAGTACACTGATTGAAGTGGATTTAACAAGGGATCACAGCTTTCACCTAGTCAGTCTGTCAGTCTGGTCAGTCAAATATTTTGTATACTCAGTGCATTCGGAAAGTACTCAGACCCCTTGACTTTTTCCACATTTAGTTACGTTACAGCCTTATTCTAAAATTGATGAAATTTCATTCTGGAGGATGACATTCCTCCAGAAGTGACACTTGGCATTCAGGCCAAAGAGTTCAATCTTGGTTTCATCAGACCAGAGAATCTTGTTTCTCATGGTCTGAGTCCTTTAGGGGCCTTTTGGCAAACTCTAACTGCGCCGTCATGTGCCTTTTACTGAGGAGTGGCCAGTCTACCATAAAGGCCTGATTGGTGGAGTGCTGGAGAGATGGTTGTCCTTCTGGAAGTTTCTCCCATCTCCACAGAGGAACTCGAGTTCTTGGCCCTGACCAAGGCCCTTCTCCCCCGATTGCTCAGTTTGGCCGGACGACCAGCACTAGGAAGAGTCATGGTGGTTCTAAACTTCCATTTAAGAATGATGAAGACCACTGTGTTCTTGGGGACCTTCAATGCTGCAGACATTTTTTGGCACACTTCCCAGATCTGTGCCTCGACACAATCCTGTTTCGGAGCTCTATAGACAATTCCTTCAAGCTCATGGCTTACTTTTTGCTCTGACATGCACTGTGTGTGCCAGGTGTGTGCCTTTCCAAATCATGTCCAATCAATAGAATTTACCACAGGTGGACGCCAATCAAGTTGTAGAAACATCTCAAGGATGATCAATGGAAACAGGATGCACCTGAGCAAAATGTTGAGTCTCATAGCAAAGGGTCTGAATAATTATGTAAATAAGGTGTTTCTGTTTTTTATATTTAAAACATTTGGTTCAAAAATTTAAAACCTGTTATCGCATTGTCATTATGGGGTATTGTGTGTAGATTGATTAATACATTATTTTATTTCATCCATTATAGAATAAGGCTGTAACATAACAAAATGCGGAAAAAGAAAAGAGGTATGAATAATTTTCGAATGCACTTTATATGCAATCATTGTCTTCCTTTAGCGTCATTCCCTTACTAGGAGCCATTAACAGACACACACATGCCTCCAGAGAAGGGCCAGAACCATAACAGTATCGCGATACCCCTTAGTATCATGGCAAGGAAACAAAACACAATGAGGGTTTCACTTCTTTAGGAAAACATCTCTAATGTTTGAAACAAACATCATTATGTTGTCATCCAGAGTCACGTCTTTATTTTCCAAACTATTTCACACAATACTTTACTTACTGCAGGTTTTTAAAGGACCAAATAGTTTGGTCTGCTCCCTGTTTTCATTTTTGCCATGGATAACATATTGCAATACTAGTTTAGTGAGGTAGGGGCTGCAGCAGGTAGCGAAGGGGACAGGCACGGGGGACATAGGGGTGGGACTAGGAGATATCGTGGTGGGGGAGTGGGGGGCTGCAGCAGGTAGCGAAGGGGACAGGCACGGGGGACAGAGGGCTGGGACTAGGAGATATCGTGGTGGGGGAGTGGGGGGCTGCAGCAGGTAGCGAAGGGGACAGGCACGGGGGACAGAGGGGTGGGACTAGGAGATATCGTGGTGGGGGAGTGGGGGGCTGCAGCAGGTAGCGAAGGGGACAGGCACGGGGGACAGAGGGTGGGACTAGGAGATATCGTGGTGGGGGAGTGGGCGGCTGCAGCAGGTAGCGAAGGGGACAGGCACGGGGGACAGAGGGGTGGGACTAGGAGATATCGTGGTGGGGGAGTGGGGGGCTGCAGCAGGTAGCGAAGGGGACAGGCACGGGGGACAGAGGGGTGGGACTAGGAGATATTGTGGTGGGGGAGTGGGGGGCTGCAGCAGGTAGCGAAGGGGACAGGCACGGGGGACAGAGGGGTGGGACTAGGAGATATCGTGGTGGGGGAGTGGGGGGCTGCAGCAGGTAGCGAAGGGGACAGGCACGGGGGACAGAGGGGTGGGACTAGGAGATATCGTGGCGGGGGAGTGGGGGGCTGCAGCAGGTAGCGAAGGGGACAGGCACGGGGGACAGAGGGGTGGGACTAGGAGATATCGTGGTGGTGGAGTGGGGGGCTGCAGCAGGTAGCGAAGGGGACAGGCACGGGGGACAGAGGGTGGGACTAGGAGATATCGTGGCGGGGGAGTGGAGGGCTGCAGCAGGTAGCGAAGGGGACAGGCACGGGGGACAGAGGGGTGGGACTAGGAGATATCGTGGTGGGGGAGTGGGGGGCTGCAGCAGGTAGCGAAGGGGACAGGCACGGGGGACAGAGGGGTGGGACTAGGAGATATCGTGGTGGGGGAGTGGGGGAGTGGGGGGCTGCAGCAGGTAGCGAAGGGGACAGGCACGGGGGACAGAGGGGTGGGACTAGGAGATATCGTGGTGGGGGAGTGGGGGGCTGCAGCAGGTAGCGAAGGGGACTGGCACGGGGGACAGAGGGGTGGGACTAGGAGATATCGTGGTGGGGGAGTGGGGGAGTGGGGGGCTGCAGCAGGTAGCGAAGGGGACAGGCACGGGGGACAGAGGGGTGGGACTAGGAGATATCGTGGTGGGGGAGTGGGGGGCTGCAGCAGGTAGCGAAGGGGACAGGCACGGGGGACAGAGGGTGGGACTAGGAGATATCGTGGTGGGGGAGTGGGCGGCTGCAGCAGGTAGCGAAGGGGACAGGCACGGGGGACAGAGGGGTGGGACTAGGAGATATCGTGGTGGGGGAGTGGGGGGCTGCAGCAGGTAGCGAAGGGGACTGGCACGGGGGACAGAGGGGTGGGACTAGGAGATATCGTGGTGGGGGAGTGGGGGAGTGGGGGGCTGCAGCAGGTAGCGAAGGGGACAGGCACGGGGGACAGAGGGGTGGGACTAGGAGATATCGTGGTGGGGGAGTGGGGGGCTGCAGCAGGTAGCGAAGGGGACAGGCACGGGGGACAGAGGGGTGGGACTAGGAGATATCATGGCGGGGGAGTGGGGGGCTGCAGCAGGTAGCGAAGGGGACAGGCACGGGGGACAGAGGGGTGGGACTAGGAGATATCGTGGTGGTGGAGTGGGGGGCTGCAGCAGGTAGCGAAGGGGACAGGCACGGGGGACAGAGGGTGGGACTAGGAGATATCGTGGCGGGGGAGTGGAGGGCTGCAGCAGGTAGCGAAGGGGACAGGCACGGGGGACAGAGGGGTGGGACTAGGAGATATCGTGGTGGGGGAGTGGGGGGCTGCAGCAGGTAGCGAAGGGGACAGGCACGGGGGACAGAGGGGTGGGACTAGGAGATATCGTGGCGGGGGAGTGGGGGGCTGCAGCAGGTAGCGAAGGGGACAGGCACGGGGGACAGAGGGGTGGGACTAGGAGATATCATGGTGGTGGAGTGGGGGGCTGCAGCAGGTAGCGAAGGGGACAGGCACGGGGGACAGAGGGTGGGACTAGGAGATATCGTGGCGGGGGAGTGGAGGGCTGCAGCAGGTAGCGAAGGGGACAGGCACGGGGGACAGAGGGTGGGACTAGGAGATATCGTGGCGGGGGAGTGGAGGGCTGCAGCAGGTAGCGAAGGGGACAGGCACGGGGGACAGAGGGTGGGACTAGGAGATATCGTGGTGGGGGAGTGGGGGGCTGCAGCAGGTAGCGAAGGGGACAGGCACGGGGGACAGAGGGTGGAACTAGGAGATATCGTGGCGGGGGTGACCCTTGCCCAGTAGCTCTGTGGCTGAAGTACTGAGTGGCCTTGCACTACCCTCCCCTGATACCACTACAGACACAAAGCACAGCAGCCCATTTCCATCCTCCATCGCCCAGACAACACCGCCCACTGGGCCAGGTCTCACTGTGACTATTAAAACCTACCCAAACCAGAAACCGTGGCTAGATGGAAGCATTTGCGCAAAACGAAAAGCGCAAACCACCACATTTAACCATGGCAAGATGACTGTAAATATGGTTGAATACAAACAGTGTACTTATTCCCTCCGTAAGGCAATCAAACAGGCAAAGCTTCAATGGCTCAGACATGAGATGTATGTGGCAGGGTCTACAGACAAACGGGTTACAAAGGGAAAACTAGCCACGTCGTGTACACTGAAGTTAAATACCTTCTACGTCCGTTTTGATGATGACATAGTGCCACTGACATTGCCCACTCCCAAGGACTGTGGGCTTTCGTTCTCCAAGGCCGACGTGAGTAAGACATTTAAACGTGTTAACCCTTGCAAGGCTGCTGGCCCAGACGGCATCCCTAGCCACATCCTCTCACCAGCTGGCTGGTGTGTTTACGGACATATTCAATCTCTCCGTATCCCAGTCTGCTGTCCCCACTTGCTTCAAGATGTCCACCATTGTTCCTGTACCCAAGACAGCAAAGGTAACTGAACTAAATGACTATCGCCCTGTAGCACTCACTTCGGTTGTCATGAAGTGCTTTGAGAGACTAGTTAAGGATCACACCCTACACCCACTTAAATTTGCTAACCGTCCCAGATCCACAGACGATGGAATCACCATTGCACTGCACACTGCCCTATCTCATCTGGACAAGAGGAATACCTAAGTCAGAATGCTGTTCATTGACTACAGCTCAGCCATCAACACCATAGTACCCTCCAAGCTCATCACTAAGCTTTGCGCCCTGGGTCTGAACCCCGCCATGTGCAACTGGGTCCTGGACTTCCTGATGGGTCACCCCCAGGTGGTGAAGGTAGGAAACAATACCTTTTACTTCACTGATCCTCAACACTGGGGCGCCACAAGGATGAGTGCTCAGCCACCTCCTGTACTCCCTGTTCACCCATGACTGTGTGGCCATGCACGCCTCCAACTCAGTCACTCAATCATCAAGTTTGCAGACAACACAACAGTAGTAGGCCTGATTACCAACAATGAAGACACAGCCTATAGGGAGGAGGTGAGGGCCCTGGGGGAGCCGTGTCAGGAAAATAACCTCTCCCTCAACAAAATGAAAGAGCTATCCACATCGCCCCTATCCATATCGACAGGACCGCAGTAGGGAACGTGGAAGCTTCAAGTTCCTCGACGTACACATCCCTGACGATCTGAAATGGTCCACCCACACAGAGAGTGTGGTGAAGAAAGCGCATCAGCACCTCTTCATCCCCTAAGACCCTCAGAAAACTCCAGGACACCTACAGCAACGATGTCATATGAAGGGCAAAAAATATAATCAAGGACAACATCCACCAGAGCCACGGCCTGTTCACCCCGCTATCATCCAGAAGACAAGATCAGAACAGGTGCATCAATGCTGGGACCGAGAGCCTGAAAGATAGCTTTTATCTCAAGGCCATCAGACTGTTCAATAGTCCTCACTAGCCGGCTACCACCCAGCTACTCAACCCTGCACCTTAGAGGCTGCTGTCCCATGTACATTGACATGGAATCACTGGTCATTTTAATAATGGAACACTAGTCACTTTAATAATGTGTACGTACTGCTTTACTCATCTCATATGTATATACTGTATTCTATTCTACTGTATTTTAGTTAATGCCACTCATTGCTCGTCCTAATATACAGTTGAAGTCGGAAGTTTACTTACACTTAGATTGGAGCCATTAAAACTCAACTGCTCCAGAAATTTCTTGTTAACAAACTATTATTTTGGCAAGTCGGTTAGGACATCTACTTTGTGCATGACACAAGTCATTTTTCCAATAATTGTTTACAGACAGATTATTTCACTTATAATTGTCATGCCCTGACCATAGAAAACCTGGTAGAGTAGGTCAGGGCGTGACTAGAGGTTTTAGTCTAGTTTATTATTTCTATGTGGGGTTCTAGGTTTCATTTTCTATGTTGGGGTTTGTGTATGATTCCCAATTAGAGGCCTCTGGTTATCGTTGTCTCTAATTGGGGATCATACTTAAGTAGCATTTTTTTCCACCTGTGGGTGATGGGATGTTGTTTATGTTTAGTTGCCTGCTAGCACTGCATTGTCGTCACGGTTAATTTATTCTTTATTGTTTTGTATTTGCTTAAGTTTCACTTTATTCATTAAAATATGTGGAACTCAACATATGCTGCGCCTTGGTCCGACCATCATTATTACGAACAACGTGACAATAATTTACTGTATCACAATTTCGGTGGGTCAGAAGTTTACATACATTGAGTTGACTGTGCCTTTAAACAGCTTTGAAAATTCCAGAAAATTAGGTCATGGCTTTAGAAGCTTCTGATAGGCTAATTGACATAATTTGTGTCAATTGGAGGTGTACCTGTAGATGTATTTCAAGGCCTACCTTCAAACTCAATGCCTCTTTACTTGACATCATGGGAAAATCAAAAGAAATCAGCCAAGACCTCAGAAAAATCATTGTAGACCTCCACAAGTCTGGTTCATCCTTGGGAGCAATTTCCAAATGCCTGAAGGTACCACATTTATCTGTACAAACAATAGTACGCAAGTATAAACACCATGTGACCACGCAGCCATCATACCGCTCAGGAAGGAGACGCGTTCTGTCTCCTAGAGATGAACGTGCTTTGGTGCGAAAAGTGCATGTCAATCCCAGAACAACCGCAAAGGATCTTGTAAAGATGCTGGAGGAAACCGGTACAAAAGTATCTATATCCTCAGTAAAACAAGTCCTATATCGACATAACCTGAAAGGCTGCTCAGCAAGGAAGAAGCCACTGCTCCAAAACCGCCATAAAAAAGCCAGACTACGGTTTGCAACTGCACATCGAGACAAAGATTGTACTTTCTGGAGAAATTTCCTCTTGTCTGATTAAACAAACATAGAACTGTTTGGCCATAATCACCATCGTTATGTTTGGAGGAAAAAGGGGGAGGCTTGCAAACCGAAGAACACCATCCCAACTGTGAAGCACGGGGGTGGCAGCATCATGTTGTTTGGGTCCTTTGCTGCAGGAGGGACTGGTGCACTTCACAAAATAGATGGCTTCATGAGGAAGGAACATTATGTGGATATATTGAAGCAACATCTCAAGACATCAGTCAGGAAGTTAAAGCTTGATCGCAAATGGGTCTTCCAAATGGACAATGACCCCAAGCATACTTCCAAAGTTCTGGCAAAAATTCACCCAACTTATTGCGGGAAGCTTGTGGAAGGCTACCCGAAATGTTTGACCCAAGTTAAACAATTTAAAGGCAATGCTACCAAATACTAATTGAGTGTATGTAAACTTATGACCCACTGGGAATGTGTTGAATAAATCATTCTCTCTACTATTATTCTGACATTTCACATTCTTAAAATAAAGTGATGATCCTAACTGACCAAAGACAGGGAATTTTTACTAGGATTAAATGTCAGGAATTGTGAAAAACTGAGTTTAAATGTATTTGGCTAAGGTGTATTTAAACTTTCGACTTCAACTGAATACGTATTTCTTAATTCCATTCTTTTACTTTTTGATGTGTGTGTTGTTGTTAATTGTTAGATACTACTGCACTGTTGGAGCTAGGACCGCAACCATTTCGCTACACCCGCAATAACATCTGCTAAATATGTGTATATGACTAATAACATCTGATAAATATGTGTATGTGACTAATAACATCTGATAAATATGTGTATGTGACTAATAACATCTGATAAATATGTGTATGTGACTAATAACATCTGATAAATATGTGTATGTGACTAATAACATTTGATTTGAGAAGGAGGTGGAAGAGGAGGAGGAGGCCATGGACATGAACAGACACTCAGACAAACACTTTCTCCCTTAAGAGTCATACTGTATATTTATCTGAAACACCAGGATAATTGAGAATGTATTTCTCTCTGAAGTAACCTGATGTTTCTCTCCCCCTCTCCCCCTCTCCTCCTCTCCCTCTTTCCACCTCCCCATCAGTCGTCTGGAACAGAACCTGATCAAGAACATCCCTGCTGGAGCCTTCTCTCCATATAAGAAACTCAAAAGGATGTGAGTCTGTTATGTATTCAATTCAATAGGATGTGAGTCTATCTGTTATATATTCAATTCAATAGGATGTGAGTCTATCTGTTTTATATTAAATTCAAAAGGATGTGAGTGTTATATGTATATTAAATTCAATAGGATGTGAGTCTGTTATATATTCAATGTTGTGTTGTATAAATGATTGGAGACATGCGCAGGAATTCGTAATAAGGGGGTTTAATACTCCAGCCAAAATATACAACATGACTTGGAAAAAGCACGGGACAAACACATATACAAAACCACTGGGATGTAACCCAAACAAAAGAGCGAGGTTAAACCAATAATAAATACACAGTGCAAGACCTGTCGTAACAAATGCACAACAATACACGAGACAAGACCCGTAATAACAAGTGCACAATACACTCAGCACGAAAGCCGAAATAACAAAGGACAGGTACTCACAGACCAACGTAGATGGGAACAATAATCAACCAGACAATGGTGAATTGAGGGCACATATACAATTACTAATCAGGGTAATAGGAATCAGGTGTGCGTAACAAGACAGTTCAGTGAAGCCTAGATGCCGGTGACGTAGACCTCCGGAACTGGTGCACGGAATGAGCAGCAGTACTGGGGGAAACTGTGACTGTACCCCTACCCTGACGCGCTGCACCAGCAGTGGGATGATACCGGCCTCGAGGACGACCACAGGAACATGGTACGGGTCGGTCAGGGCCAGCTGCAGCTGCCAAAGTTGCTTCGTCCTCAGACGGGCCAGTTGCAGCTGCTGAAGTTGTGTCGGCGTCGGACATGCCAGCTGCAGCTGCCAAAGTTGTTTCGTCCTCAGACGGGCCAGTTGCAGCTGCTGAAGTTGTGTCTGCGACAAAACATGCTAGTTGCAGCTGCTGAAGTTGTGTCGGTGTCGGACATGCCAGTTGCAGCTGCTGAAGTTGTGTCGGCGTCGGACATGCCAGTTGCAGCTGCTGAAGTTGTGTCGGCGTCGGACATGCCAGTTGCAGCTGCTGAAGTTGTGTCTGTGACAAAACATGCTAGTTGCAGCTGCTGAAGTTGTGTCGGCATCGGACATGCCAGTTGCAGCTGCTGAAGTTGTGTCGGCATCGGACGGGCCAGTTGCAGCTGCTGAAGTTGTGTCGGCATCGGACGGGCCAGTTGCAACCCTAACCCTAACCCTAACCAGTTGCAGTAATAAAAAATGCACAACAATACACGGGGCGAGACTCGTAATAAAAAATGCACAACAATACACGGGACGAGACGCGTAATAAAAAATGCACAACAATACACGGGACGAGACGCGTAATAAAAAATGCACAACAATACACGGGGCGAGACGCGTAATAAAAAATGCACAACAATACACAGGGCGAGACGCGTAATAAAAAATGCACAACAATACACGGGGCGAGACGCGTAATAAAAAATGCACAACAATACACGGGGCGAGACCCAAAATAACAAATGCACAACAATACACGAGACAAGACCCGTAATTACAAATGTGGGAAATATGTGTCTCTAATGTGGTAAAACATTTGGTGGGAGATTAGGAAGTGTAGCTCAGTTTCCACCTAATTTTGTGGGCAGTGGGTACATAGCCTGTCTTCTCTCGAGAGCCAGCTCTGCCTATGGCGGCCTCTCTCAATAGCAAGGCTATGAGCACTATGTACATAGTCTGTCTATAGTCAAGGATTTTCTTAATTTCGGGTCAGTCACAGTGGTCAGGTATTCTCCCACTGTGTACTCTCTGTTTAGGGCCAGATAGCATTCCAATTTGCTCAGTTTTTTTGGCTGATTCTTCCAGTGTGTCAAGTAGTTATCTTTTTGCTTTCTCATAATTTAGTTGTGTCTACATGTGTTTCTATCTTGGGGCTCTGTTGGGTTTCTTTGTGTTTGTGAACAGAGCCCCAGAACCAGCTGTCTGAGGGGACTCTTCTCTAGGTTAATCTCTCTGTAAGAGAGTAGTGGAATGTGTAGGCATCACTGCCTTTTAGGTGGCTGTAGATTTTACCAACTCTTTTCTGAATTTTGATAACTAGTGGATATAGTCCTAATTCTGCTCTGGGGTTTTGCGTTTTACACTAAATATATTTTTGCAGAATTCTGAACGCAGAGTCTCAATTGGGTGTTTGCCCCATTTTGTCAATTATTGGTTGCAAAGTGAATCCCAGACCTCACAACCATTGGGAGCAATGGATTCAATAACTGATTGAAATATTTTTTTAGCCAGATTCCAATTGGGATGTTGAGTTTCATGTTCTTTTTGATGGCATTGTAGGCCCTTCTTGCCTTTTCTCTTAGATTGTTCACAGCCTTGTGGAAGTTACCTGTGGTGCTGATGTTTAGGCTGAGGTAGGTATAATTATGTGTGTGCTCTAGGGCAACGGTGTCTAGATACATTTTTGATTTGTTGTCTTGGTACTACTGGACCATTTTTGGAACTCCATTACTTTTGTCTTCCTGAGATTCACTCTCAGGGCCCAAGTCTGACAGAATCTGTACAGAAGATCTAGGTGTTGCCATAGGCCCTTCTTGGTAGGGGACAGAAGCACCAGATCATCTGAAAACAGTAGACATTTGAGTCCAGTAGGGTGAGGCTGTATGCTGCAGACAGTTCTCGTGCCCTCGCCAATTCCTTGATATATTGTATGTTGAAAAGGGTGGGGCTCAAGCTGCATCCTTGTCTCATCCCATGACCATCTGTGTGTTTGCACAGTTGTTGTTTGTGTACGTTGATTTTATAACGGCATATGTTTTTCCCCCAAACACTGTTTTCCATCAGTTTGTATAGAAGACCCTCATGCCAAAACAAATGAGAAGACTGCTTTTGTTTTGTTTGTTTGTCAATAAGGATGTGCAGGGTGAATATGTGGTCTGCCGTACAGTATTTCGGTAAGAAGCCAATTTAACTTCTTTGGGATGGGGGCAGTATTTTCACGTCCGGATAAAAAGCGTGCCCAAAGTAAACGGCCTGTTACTCAGGCCCAGAAGCTAGGATATGCATGGTAGTATTGGATAAAAAACACTCTAACGTTTCTAAAACTGTTAAAATAATGTCTGTGAGTATAACAGAACTGATTTGGCAGGTGAAACCCCGAGCACAATCCATCCAGGGAAACATTTGTTTGAGGTCATTGTGTTTTCCAATGCTTTTCTATGGGAAACCTGATTTATTAGGGCCCCGATTGCAGTTCCTATGGCTTCCACTAGATGTCAACAGTCGTGAGAAATGTTTCAATATTTTTATTTTGAGAAATGAAGAAGTAGTCCTATTCTTTCTATGTGTCACTCAGAAGGTCTCTAGTCTTTTGGTGCGTGTGAACAAGAGAATGCTCCGTTTTGTTTTTCTTAGTTTTTTTTGTTTTTCTTTATTTATATCCCCAAAATGTACATTTTGGGGATATAAAGAAGGAATTTATCGAACAAAACGACCATTCATTGTGTCACTTAGACATTTGGGATTGCAAAAAGATGAAGATCTTCAAAGGTAAGGCATTTATTATATTGTTATTTCTTACTTTTGTGTCGCATCTGCCTGGTTGAAAAATTATTTTCATGTTTTTGCATGCGGAGCGCTGTCCTCAGATAATCGCATGGTGTGCTTTCGCCGTAAAGCCTTTCTGAAATCTGACACAGTGGCTGGATTAACAAGAAGTTAAGCTTTATTTTGATGTATTACACTTATATATTTGTGAATGTTGAATATTGATATTTCTGTAGTTTGAATTTGGCGCACTGCAATTTCACTGGATGTTGTCGAATCTATCCCGCTAACGGGATTGGAGCATTAAGGAATCCCATTTGATCCCATGGTAATTATTAGGGTAAAATGTGTCTCCACTTTTGTGGATTGGGGTGATAAGTCCTTGGTTCCAAATATTGGGGAATATGCCAGAGCTAAGGATTATGTAAAATAGTTTTATAGCTATTTGGAATTTGTGATCTGTGTATTGTATAATTTTATTTAGGATATTATCAACATCACAGCATTTTGGGGTTGGAGGGTTTGTATTTTATCCTGTAGCTCATCAAATGTAATTGTAAAATCCAGTGGGTTCTGCTAGTCTTTATATATTTTTGCTGTTTGCTCTTTGTTATAGGGCCAAAAAGATTGGAGAAGTGGTTTATTCAAACACATCTCCATTTTTGATAGATAACTCTTCATGTTGTTGTTTGTTTAGTGTGTTCCAATTTTCCAGAAATGGGTTGATTATATGGATTCTTCAATTACATTGAGCTGATTTCTGATGTGCTGATCCATCTTTTTCCGTTGTGTATTTCTGTATTGTTTTAGTGATTCACCATATTGAAGGAGTAGGCTAAGGTTTTCTGGTTTTTAGTTGGATAGGTTTCTCAATTTCTTTCTTAAGTTTTTGCACACTTCATCAAACCATTTGCCATTGTTGTTCATTTTCTTAGGTTGTCTGCTTGACATTTTTAGATTTGATAGGGAAGCTGAGAGGTCAAATATACTGTTTAGGTTTTCTACTGCCAAGTTTACACCTTCACTATTACAGTGGAACATTTTGTCCTGGAAGTTGTCTAAAAGGGATTTAATTGTTTTTTGTTGTTGTTTTTTTGTTAGGTTTCCTCACTACTTTTATTCCATCTGTTGTCTATCTTAATATTATTCAGTTCCTTTGACTTTGATACTTCATGATTGAGTATTGCTCTGTTCAAGCAGACTGTGATTTTGCTGTGATCTCTCTCTCTCTCTCTCTCTCTCGCTCTCTCTCTCTCTCTATCTCCAATGTTCTTCCAGTGACCTGAGCAAGAATCAAGTCTCTGACATTGCTGCTGACGTCTTCACTGGTTTACGCTCCCTGACTTCACTGTAAGTGAATATGCTGCTGCATCATAACATACACACACACATACACACACACACAAACACACATACACACACACACACATACACACACAGTGTAGAAATAAAGAAAGACGTCTTCAGTCTCACTGGCAGGGAGATAATTAGAGTCTGGTGGTGGTGGCACGGTGCTCCTCCATGACAGCTGACTCTAAGATGGTAGGACAGCCAGGTGGAGCATGGCAAAGCAAATTAGAACTCAGTGTCTAACAGCACAACACAGTGGTTAGGCTAAACGTTGTACAAATAGTCGTGACGGTGGGAGCTTAACAAAAGAATCCTTTTAAATCACTGTAGTGATGTGACAAAGACGCCGCCCGACGGACAGCAGCGGACACACAAGCCTCTGCATATTAATATAGCCAATCAGCAGACAGGACAGGGGATTCATCTTCCTATGTCTGTGGTCTGCATCCAAAATGGCACCCTATTCCCTACTAAGTGCCCTACTATGGGTCCTGGTCAAAACGAGTGCACTATGTAGAGAATAGGCAGCCATTTGCTAAACAGACTGTGTGTCTGGAGGCCTGACGCCAATAACAGCACCGGGCTGAAAGAGACTTCATTTGCTCAGAATGTCATGAAATATAAGTGTACATGTCATGTACTGTCACGCTGGGAATGGGAGTACTGGGGGAAACTGATAGTACACATGTAGAATTACAGGCGCAGGCACACACACACACACATGCACACACACTGATCCATCCTTGTTGAGATCATCTACAATGTCTGCACTATGCATGTGTCTCCACAGGGTCCTGTACGGGAACAAGATAGCTGACATTCCTAAGAGGTTGTTTGATGGGCTTGTCTCTCTGCAGCTGCTGTAAGTACACAGGGTCTCCCTTTGGAAAATCTGGCAACAGACAAGTGACCGGAAAGATATTTTTATTTATTAGACGCTTGAGAAATGTCCGTATGCATTGGGTCCGTAACCCTTTAGGGCCCACCCGCTCAGCCAGCACCATCAATAAACGAGAGATATTGGCCAAATGAGCCACATTTACATCTCCTTAAAAACAACCTATAACTAATGACCAAAACACTATTGGTTGTGTTTCTATGTGTAGCAGAACGTTGTAGCCTATTGGTTTTTACTTTCCTGATACTATAATTCTCCACCTCACGGCTCAGCTGAGATTCCTAAGGGACCGTTTGACTTGTTTCTCTGCAACTACAGTACTACTGATGTACACTGCTCAAAAAAATAAAGGGAACACTAAAATAACACATCCTAGATCTGAATGAATGAAATATTCTTATTAAATACTTTTTTCTTTGCATAGTTGAATGTGCTGACAACAAAATCACACAAAAAAGATCAATGGAAATCAAATGTATCAACCCATGGAGGTCTGGATTTGGAGTCACACTCAAAATTAAAGTGGAAAACCACACTACAGGCTGATCCAACTTTGATGTAATGTCCTTAAAACAAGTCACAATGAGGCTCAGTAGTGTGTGTGGCCTCCACGTGCCTGTATGACGTCCCTACAACGCCTGGGCATGCTCCTGATGAGGTGGCGGATGGTCTCCTGAGGGATCTCCTCCCAGACTCCTGGACAGTCTGTGGTGCAACGTGGCGTTGGTGGATGGGGAGCGAGACATGATGTCCCAGATGTGCTCAATTGGATTCAGGTCTGGGGAACGGGCGGGCCAGTCCATAGTATCAATGCCTTCCTCTTGCAGGAACTGCTGACACACTCCAGCCACATGAGGTCTAGCATTGTCTTGCATTAGGAGGAACCCAGGGCCAACCGCACCAGCATATGGTCTCACAAGGGGTCTGAGGATCTCATCTCGGTACCTAATGGCAGTCAGGCTACCTCTGGCGAGCACATGGAGGGCTGTGCGGCCCCCCAAAGAAATGCCAACCACACTATAACTGACCCACCGCCAAACCGGTCATGCTGGAGGATGTTGCAGGCAGCAGAACGTTCTCCACGGCGTCTCCAGACTGTCACGTCTGTCACATGTGCTCAGTGTGAACCTGCTTTCATCTGTGAAGAGCACAGGGCGCCAGTGGCGAATTTGCCAATCTTGGTGTTCTCTGGCAAATGCCAAACGTCCTGCACAGTGTTGGACTGTAAGCACAACCCCCACCTGTGGACGTCGGGCCCTCATACCACCCTCATGGAGTCTGTTTCTGACCATTTGAGCAGACACATGCACATTTGTGGCCTGCTGGAGGTCATTTTGCAGGGCTCTGGCAGTGCTCCTCCTGCTCCTCTTTGCACAAAGGCAGAGGTAGCGGTCCTGCTGCTGGGTTGTTGCCCTCCTACGGCCTCCTCCACATCTCCTGATGTACTGGCCTGTCTCCTGGTAGCGCCTCCATGCTCTGGACACTACGCTGACAGACACAGCAAACCTTCTTGCCACAGCTCGCATTGATGTCCCATCCTGGATGAGCTGCACTACCTGAGCCACTTGTGTGGGTTGTAGACTCCTTCTCATGCTACCACTAGAGTCAAAGCACCGCCAGCATTCAAAAGTGACCAAAACATCAGCCAGGAAGCATAGGAACTGAGAAGTGGTCTGTGGTCACCACCTGCAGAACCACTCCTTTATTGGGGGTGTCTTGCTAATTGCCTATAATTTCCACCTGTTGTCTATTCCATTTGCACAACAGCATGTGAAATGTATTGTCAATCAGTGTTGCTTCCTAAGTGGACAGTTTGATTTCACAGAAGTGTGATTGACTTGGAGTTACATTGTGTTGTTTAAGTGTTCTCTTTATTTTTTTGAGCAGTGTATAATATTGTGTATTGCAGTACGTAAACATGTTTCTTCAAGGGTGAACTTACTATCTTTGTGTGTATGTGTGTGTGTTGCACAAAGCTAATTCACTCTGGAAAAGGGTTACGATGCAGAGCACATAGAGAAGCAATAGTTAATGTTGTGCTTCATAAAACCAGTCAATCACAGGGAAGCAGAGAGAGTCGAATCTCAAACCCCTTTTCGAGTGTAAAATGGACAATTTGGGCCGATGTGTGGCCGTCAGGGGGGAAGAGAGGGATGCAACAATGCTTTTGTTGTTTCTTTCACTGGAGAGGGAGCACCTTACGCAACGTCATTAACATTTAAATTGGACCTGATTACAAAGCAGAACATTTAAATTGGACCTGATTACAAAGCAGATCTCTCACACCTAGTTTTATTGATGTAGACATGGAAACGTACCTCAAACATAATGACTGTGTTTAATGGTCTAATTTAAGGAAATCTGCTGCTTTTTAATGCTGCTGGCTGTTTGTGCTTGTTGAATCACACACATACACACACACACACACACACACACACACACACACTGTAATGATTTGGAGGATGGATGGGGAATGAATGATGGAGAAATTGGTTCCTTTCTCTTCCTGGAATCTCAGCGAGTGTTTCCAGTAAAGTGGACATCAGCATATTTTAAACACACAGCAGTACGGCCCGCTGCCTGCCTGGCTAGCATGGCTGGTATGGCATGGCTGGTATGGCTAGCATGGCTGGTATGGCATGGCTGGTATGGCATGGCTGGTATGGCTAGAATGGCTGGTATGGCATGGCTGGTATGGCTAGCATGGCTGGTATGGCATGGCTGGTATGGCTAGCATGGCTGGTATGGCTAGCATGGCTGGTATGGCTAGCATGGCTGGTATGGCTGGCTGGTATGGCTAGCATGCCTGGTATGGCTAGCATGGCTGGTATGGCTGGCTGGTATTGCTGGTATGGCTAGCATGGCTGGTATGGCTGGCTGCTATGGCTGGCTGCTATGGCTGGCTGGTATGGCTTGCATGGCTGGTATGGCTTGCATGGCTGGTATGGCTGGCCGGTATGGCTGGCTGGTATGGCTTGCATGGCTGGTATGGCTTGCATGGCTGGTATGGCTGGCTGCTATGGCTGGCTGGTATGGCTTGCATGGCTGGTATGGCTTGCATGGCTGGTATGGCTTGCATGGCTGGTATGGCTTGCATGGCTGGTATGGCTGGCTGGTATGGCTTGCATGGCTTGCATGGCTGGTATGGCTGGCCGGTATGGCTGGCTGGTATGGCTGGCCGGTATGGCTGGCTGGTATGGCTTGCATGGCTGGTATGGCTGGCCAGTATGGCTGGCTGGTATGGCTGGCCGGTATGGCTGGCTGGTATGGCTTGCATGGCTGGTATGGCTGGCCGGTATGGCTGGCTGGTATGGCTGGCCGTTATGGCTGGCTGCTATGGCTGGCTGGTATGGCTGGCCGGTATGGCTGGCTGCTATGGCTGGCTGGTATGGCTGGCTGCTATGGCTGGCTGGTATGGCTGGCCGTTATGGCTGGCCGTTATGGCTGGCTGCTATGGCTGGCTGGTATGGCTTGCATGGCTGGTATGGCTTGCATGGCTGGCATGGCTTGCATGGCTGGTATGGCTGGCCGGTATGGCTGGCCGGTATGCTTGGCATCAACACTAAGGATATAAATGACTTGCTACGTTTAAGTAAATACTATAAGGCCCTGGAATGGATAGGCCTGTTCTTATAGAAGTTTGTTTGAATAAAAACAACTCCCCAAACCAGTTTCTGTTGCCGATCCCAAAAACACATGGGAAATCTTCCTTGTTTTTCTTTCTTTCTTTGTTTTTTTCTCTGTTTAGTTTCCAATCCCTCCCAAACGTAATTAGTTCTCCCTGCGAGCATCCTAATAATGTGTGTATTTTCTCCCTCAATAGAAAGCCTCTCAATAATTGAACTAACTCGGCTCAGTGTTAGTCAACTGTCAGGCAGGCTAAGAGAGAGAGGGGGGGGGGGGTAGAGAGAGAGAGAGAGAGAGGGGTAGAGAGAGAGGTAGAGAGAGAAAGAGAGAGAGAGAAAGAGAGAGACCAGATTGGTCTAGTGGTGGTGGAGATGTCACAGCAGAGCTCACAGAACCAAGGCCACCACCTAAAAACATGGCTGCATTAGCTAATGGACAGAATGGGGGAAGGATAGCTACAGATGTAGGATCTTAATATAATCACCCTAAAAAAGTTGTAGTGTATTTTAAGTTGAATTTCCACTTAGAATATTTCCTTATGAAAAATCTATCAACACCTACTGTACACAGATGTCCATTAATTATAATCCACCTAATAATTCACATTTCCTGTTTCTACAGGATATCACAGATTTCTACTGTTTCTGCAGGATCATTTTCCTGCTGTAGCAAACTGGCTCAAATTGAGATCCTACATCTGTATAGACAAATATATAGAAATACTAGAACAGGTATCCCCATTCAAGGGAGATGAATTCACCTTTCAGCAGGACAATAACCTAAAACACAAGGCCACATCTACACTAGTTGCTTACCAAGAAGACAGTGAATGTTCCAAGCTACAGTTTTGACTTAAATCTGCTTGATTTATTAAGCAGATTTAAGTCAAAACTATTCACAAAGCTATACACAGTGTCGCAGTGGGAAATTCAAACATTGCAGATTGTAAAATAAATGTTTGATGGAACAGCATGCTGATCAACTACCAATATATTGTTTTTGAATGTACAACTGTCCAGTATAGCCTACCTGAACCTGCATGAACCGTCCTCAGCTCTCCCCCAGCTTGGATAGAAAGTTGTTGTGTGTAAAACCAATCTATTAATGCCAATAATACAGTCAGTCCACCCTCAAAACACTAGCTTACTAGGGATTGTTTCATTATGCAGTGTACTATCTATCTATCTATAGCTGTATACTGTATTTAGCTGCTCTTTAGGAACTTTTTAGAAAATTCACACATCAAATGAACCATGATGAAAAAGTAGTCGGCTTGAGGATAACTTCAGCAACTATTTATTGTTGAAAGGGGTTTGTCTGGCTAATAGCCTACACAAATGGGTGGCAATATTCAAGATAAATGAAATGAAATGTAATCCAACTTGAGAGACTCCCCTGCCCCCGGTCTCCTGAAGTACTCTCTTTTTGTGTGTAAATGTTTTCTCCACGGCCTGTAGGTCCAGGTTGCAGGCCCCACTGTTTTCTGCACTGAGTATTGCCATCCCAGACTTTCCTGAGACATTGTGCATTTTATGTCCGTCAAGCTGTACACAATGTAAACGTAGTTTTGAATGCTGCATGCCGAGATATACCAGGGATTAGAGACTGTTGATATTGTAATCACACAACTCAAACGCCGGTTCACCAGTATGAACCAAATCACAAACCTGTTTTTTTGTTCCAACCCTCAAGTACTGTTGTCTGCTAAGATGTGAGAGGCTTAATTAAAGATGGTGCGGAACTTCTGTTTTTGAAGCACCACCCCCTTCTGCCCAGTTTCCCTGGTGTTGCTACGGCAATCAAGCTGTTTTACCATCCCTGTAACTGTCGCTTCTTCAGAGAGATCGTTTTCTAAACTAAAACTCACAAAGAAGAAACATTAGGCTCCCGGTCTGATAGGCGCTTCTGAAAACCCGATTAGCATCACTCGTTGCACTGACACCGTCCTAGCATTGACCATAGCGTTTGTTCACTCATATCCCCATATTCAATCAGTTATTCATTTATTTGTATCTTTGTTTCAGTCATATTCCTGAAGCCCAATAAATGAACACTTAGCTCTGGTACATAAGGACATTAAAAAGGTTTATGAATGACTCTTAGGAGGGCTACTGTCAAAATGATTTATTAAATCAGGGATGACATGCGCATGGGCTACCAGAGGTCGTGCCTCCGGGGGTATCCGGTACTCCAGTGGGCAAGACCTGAAAATGGTTGTCTAGCAATGATCAACCACCAATTTGACAGAGCTTGAAGAATTTAGAAAATAATAGCGTACAAATTGCACAATCAAGGTGCGGAAACCTCTTAGAGACTTACCCAGAGGACTCCCAGGTGTAATCCCCGTCAAAGGTGATTCTAACATGTATTGACTCAGGGGGTTAAATAATTATCTAATCAAGATATACACTATTAGTCTTTTATTTTCCATGAATTCTTTACACATTTTTGAATTTGTCTTCCACTTTGGCATTACAGAGTATTTTGTGTAGATCGCTGATGAAAAATAGGACAACGAAATCCATTTTAATCACTGTAACGTAACAAAAGGTGGGAAAAGTCAAGGGGTGTGAATAGTTTCTGAATGCCCTGTAGGCTCCTGCTCCTCTGAGCCATTCATGCTTGCACAAGGTTACTTATGAAGGGAATAGGGTGCCATTTTCCACGTAGACCAGTGGTCAGGCTCCAGTAGATCTCCAGACCTGCTGTTGTTATGTTTGTCTTGTTCTTTTAGTCTACTGAACGCTAACAAGATCAACTGTCTGAGGGTGAACACCTTCCAGGACCTGCAGAACCTCAGCCTGCTGTCTCTGTATGACAATAAGCTGCAGACCATCAGCAAGGGCCTGTTTGCCCCACTCCGCTCCATCAAAACCCTGTGAGTAGCCACACAGAGACACACACCGCTCCATCAAAACACACACACCCCTCTATCAAGACCCTATGAGTAGCTACACACACACACAGACAGACAGACACACATAGACATGGTTTCTATTCAGTCTATGTAAGCAGAGGACTAAGAAGAGAAAACCAAGATATACAACCTTGGAAAATATCAGAGAGGCGTCTATTTTTGAAGCTTGTTTTTCTGGGGTTTTTTAGGCCGCTGGAAGCCCCAGGGTACATCAAGTTACTTATCTACAGTATACAGTATTTGTTGTGTGAGCGTCTAGCTCATATTTTTTTCACAGAAGCATCTAAATATGGCTCATACTTGCAAATACATTTCCTCATGTTTCTAAAGGAATTATTATCTGTTATGATGATGAAAAGTGGCATATTTCTCAACTGCATGACTCATTCTCTGTCTTCCCACCTCTCTCTATCCCTCTCTTTGTCCCTCCCTCCCCCCATCTCTCTCTCTGATCATCTCTCCTCCAGCCACCTTGCTCAGAACCCCTTCATGTGTGACTGCCATCTGAAGTGGCTTGCTGACTACCTGTTTGACAACCCCATTGAGACCAGTGGAGCTCGCTGTAGCCACCCACGTCGACTGGCCAACAAACGCATCAGCCAGGTCAAGGGCAAGAAGTTCCGCTGCACAGGTAGGCACACACACACACACAATGATTACCATTCCTTGTGAGTACAGTGCATATCTATAGACTCCTTTCAATTACCAGAGCAACCAGCAACCTTTTGCTCCAGTGGGACAAACACCCACTGTACTACAGAAGTAGTGTCTCTCCAGCAGTTGTGCCGTATCCGTCTGTCTCCCCCTCCTGCTTTACTCTCCTGAGGCTTCTGATCTAATGCATAGTGACATGCTGATGGCTCCCAGTCTCCATAGCCCTCCGCCCACAATTCCTCCATAATCATGTGGCACTTGATTACGTGGCGAGGGCTGTGCATCAGAGGCAGAGTCACAGTCAGACACGGAGCACAGACCAGAGACACATTCCTGCACTGCCCTTTCTCTCTCTCCCTCCCTCTTTCTCTCTCTCTCTTTCTCTCTCTCCCTCTCTCTCTCTCTCCCTCTCTCCCCCTCTCTCATTTTCTCTTTCTCTTTCTTTCTCTCAGTTTCTCTGTCTCCTCCCCCTCCTCTGCCTCTTTCTCTCAGTTTCTCTGTCTCCTCCCCCCTCCTCTGCCTCTTTCTCTCAGTTTCTCTGTGTCTCCTCCCCCTCATCTGCCTCTTTCTCTCAGTTTCTCAGTTTCTCCTCCCCCTCCTCTGCCTCTTTCTCTCAGTTTCTCTGTCTCCTCCCCCTCCTCTGCCTCTTTCTCTCAGTTTCTCTGTGTCTCCTCCCCCTCCTCTGCCTCTTTCTCTCAGTTTCTCTGTGTCTCCTCCCCCCTCCTCTGCCTCTTTCTCTCTGTTTCTCCTCCCCCTCCTCTGCCTCTTTCTCTCTGTTTCTCTGTGTCTCCTCCCCCTCCTCTGCCTCTTTCTCTCAGTTTCTCCTCCCCCTCCTCTGCCTCTTTCTCTCAGTTTCTCCTCCTCTGCCTCTTTCTCTCTGTTTCTCCTCCCCCTCCTCTGCCTCTTTCTCTCTGTTTCTCTGTGTCTCCTCCCCCTCCTCTGCCTCTTTCTCTCAGTTTCTCTGTTTCTCCTCCCCCTCCTCTGCCTCTTTCTCTCTGTTTCTCTGTGTCTCCTCCCCCTCCTCTGCCTCTTTCTCTCAGTTTCTCCTCCCCCTCCTCTGCCTCTTTCTCTCAGTTTCTCCTCCTCTGCCTCTTTCTCTCTGTTTCTCCTCCCCCTCCTCTGCCTCTTTCTCTCTGTTTCTCCTCCCCCTCCTCTGCCTCTTTCTCTCTGTTTCTCAGTTTCTCCTCCTCTGCCTCTTTCTCTCAGTTTCTCCTCCCCCTCCTCTGCCTCTTTCTCTCAGTTTCTCTGTGTCTCCTCCCCCTCCTCTGCCTCTTTCTCTCAGTTTCTCTGTGTCTCCTCCCCTCCTCTGCCTCTTTCTCTCAGTTTCTCTGTGTCTCCTCCCCCTCCTCTGCCTCTTTCTCTCTGTTTCTCCTGTTTCTCCTCCTCTGCCTCTTTCTCTCTTTCTCTCTGTTTCTCCTCCCCCTCCTCTTTCTCTCTGTTTTCTCTGTTTCTCCTCCCCCTCCTCTGCATCTTTCTCTCAGTTTCTCTGTTTCTCCTCCTCTTTCTCTCAGTTTCTCTGTGTCTCCTCCCCCTCCTCTGCCTCTTTCTCTCAGTTTCTCTGTGTCTCCTCCCCCTCCTCTGCCTCTTTCTCTCAGTTTCTCTGTGTCTCCTCCCCCTCCTCTGCCTCTTTCTCTCTGTTTCTCTGTTTCTCCTCCTCTGCCTCTTTCTCTCTTTCTCTCTGTTTCTCCTCCCCCTCCTCTTTCTCTCTGTTTCTCTGTTTCTCCTCCCCCTCCTCTGCATCTTTCTCTGTTTCTCCTCCTCTTTCTCTCAGTTTCTCTGTGTCTCCTCCCCCTCCTCTGCCTCTTTCTCTCTGTTTCTCTGTTTCTCCTCCTCTGCCTCTTTCTCTCTTTCTCTCTGTTTCTCCTCCCCCTCCTCTTTCTCTCTGTTTCTCTGTTTCTCCTCCCCCTCCTCTGCATCTTTCTCTCAGTTTCTCTGTTTCTCCTCCTCTGCCTCTTTCTCTCTGTTTCTCCTCCCCCTCCTCTGCCTCTTTCTCTCAGTTTCTCTGTTTCTCCTCCTCTGCCTCTTTCTCTCTGTTTCTCTGTTTCTCCTCCCCCTCTTTCTCTCTGTTTCTCTGTGTCCCCTCCCCCTCCTCTGCCTCTTTCTCTCAGTTTCTCCTCCCCCTCCTCTGCCTCTTTCTCTCAGTTTCTCTGTTTCTCCTCCTCTGCCTCTTTCTCTCTGTTTCTCTGTTTCTCCTCCCCCTCCTCTGCCTCTTTCTCTCAGTTTCTCTGTGTCTCCTCCCCCTCCTCTGCCTCTTTCTCTCTGTTTCTCCTCCTCTGCCTCTTTCTCTCTGTTTCTCTGTTTCTCCTCCCCCTCCTCTGCCTCTTTCTCTCAGTTTCTCTGTGTCTCCTCCCCCTCCTCTGCCTCTTTCTCTCTGTTTCTCCTCCTCTGCCTATTTCTCTCTGTTTCCCAGTTTCTCCTCCTCTGCCTCTTTCTCTCTGTTTCTCCTCCCCCTCCTCTGCCTCTTTCTCTCTGTTTCTCAGTTTCTCCTCCTCTGCCTCTTTCTCTCTGTTTCTCCTCCCCCTCCTTCTCTCTGTTTCTCCTCCCCCTCCTCTGCCTCTTTCTCTCAGTTTCTCCTCCCCCTCCTCTGCCTCTTTCTCTCAGTTTCTCCTCCCCCTCCTCTGCCTCTTTCTTTCAGTTTCTCCTCCCCCTCCTCTGCCTCTTTCTCTCTGTTTCTCCTCCCCCTCCTCTGCCTCTTTCTCTCAGTTTCTCCTCCCCCTCCTCTGCCTCTTTCTCTCAGTTTCTCCTCCCCCTCCTCTGCCTCTTTCTCTCTGTTTCTCCTCCCCCTCCTCTGCCTCTTTCTCTCTGTTTCTCCTCCTCTGCCTCTTTCTCTCAGTTTCTCTGTGTCTCCTCCCCCTCCTCTGCCTCTTTCTCTCAGTTTCTCTGTGTCTCCTCCCCCTCCTCTGCCTCTTTCTCTCAGTTTCTCTGTGTCTCCTCCCCCTCCTCTGCCTCTTTCTCTCAGTTTCTCTGTATCTCCTCCCCCTCCTCTGCCTCTTTCTCTCAGTTTCTCTGTGTCTCCTCCCCCTCCTCTGCCTCTTTCTCTCAGTTTCTCTGTCTCCTCCCCCTCCTCTGCCTCTTTCTCTCAGTTTCTCAGTTTCTCCTCCCCCTCCTCTGCCTCTTTCACCCCCTCCTCTGCCTCTTTCTCTCAGTTTCTCTGCCTCTTTCTCCCCCACCTCTGCCTATATTTTTCTTTCTCGCCTCCTCTTTGGATTTCCTATTTGTCTGGTTTGTAGCAGAAGAGAGGAAGGCTTGAGGCAAGGGTGTCTGTCTATATTGGTGTGTGGGGCGAGCTCACAAATCACATCCGTCACTGCCTCTCAGGTGGCGAGTCGAGACAGGAGGGGGGCCCCACAGATACGGCCCCCCGCGGGGAGAAGAGGAGAGGACAACGGGGTTAAGGCAACTGGTGCTTTCCTTTGAGAATAACCCTGGTTTCTCCTAATTATAGGCTTAGCAAATTCAATACAGAAACACAATAGCAAGCACAACAGGAACACCGATAAACTGTGTGTGTGTGTGTGTGTGTGTGTGTGTGTGTGTGTGTGTGCGTGCGTGTGCTTGCATAAAAAGTGCCAGAGAGCTTGCATTGTTTTCCCTCCCTCCCTGTCTTTCCCTCTATCCCATCTAATTGGTAATCACACAGGGCTGTCTACATGTGTCCTTATGTTTGTGGCTTTCCCTATGCTGGGGGGTTACAGACAGTGCAGTACGGTGTGGCCTCTGGGGGCCCTGCCCATTGAGCATGGTTGAGGGGAGGGACAGTGTTGGTGTTGGGAGGAAATAAGAGGTCCTGTCTGGGGGGAGTCCAGGCGGTCAGTCAGTCACCACGATCAGCTTCCTGTCCTGGCTCCTCCTGTCTGTTCCTGTCTGTTGATGTTCCTGTGGCCCTCAGCTCACCCTCACTCTGCCTCACTACTTACCTGTCTACCTACCTGTTCTTCTCTCTACCTGGTGCAGCTGTCTCTTGTGCTTGATCTAACCATGTGCCGCCGCCTACACTCGCCTCACATGGTTCCGTCAAGCACCAGGGACCGCTGGACACACCCACCTGGCCCGCCCACACCATATGCCTGCAGCACGGCATTCTGGGACAGATCAACGGCCCCAGCCCTTCTTTCCGGTGATGGTGAGAGGAGGAAAAGAGAAAAGATGAGGCTTCCCTCCGTTCCTTCCCTCCTTCACAGACAGAGACTACAAAGTGGTACACTACAATACTCACTTCTTCCTCCGTGTTGTTGAAGAGTCCTCTTTCTCCCCCTCCTCTTCCTCCTCCTCCTCCT
Organism: Oncorhynchus kisutch; assembly: GCF_002021735.2. NCBI lineage: Eukaryota > Metazoa > Chordata > Actinopteri > Salmoniformes > Salmonidae > Oncorhynchus > Oncorhynchus kisutch. Next base: position 22,931 of record NW_022265179.1, on the reverse strand, counting down.
CCTCCTCCTCCTCCTCCTCCGCCTTCTTCTTCTGCTTTCTGTCACCCTGCTGTCCTGCTCCTGCATGGCACTTGTCTGCATCCAAAATGGCACCCTAGTCCATATGTAGTGCACTACTTTTGACCAGGGTCCATAGGGCCCATAGGGCTCTGGTCAACAGTAATGCATTACACCGGGAATAGGGTGCCCTTTGGAAGGCAGACAGTGTGAGCCAGTGTTTGAGCCAAGCCCAGTGGTTTCCCCAGCAGAGAGAGAGGAAAGAGACCCCAACAGAGCCTCTCATCCGGCGGGCCCTGTCTGGTTCTGGGCTGTGGTTCTTGGAGCTTGCGTTGTCAGAGGCTCTCTTGGATCACTGTTGGAGATGGAATGAGTAGCATATACAGCGGTGCCAAGGAAAGGCTTGTGTGATGGAAACCAGACTTACAACCATCCAACACCCGTTACAGAAAAATTACCCTGTATTACTCTGTCAAAACATCTCCAAGCAACTAACATCCTGGAATTGACCTTTCTGTCAACTGTTCTCTTCCAAATGATTGTGTAGGTGTGTGTGTGTTATTTTTCAAATGTTTAATAGCTGTGTGTGGGGGTGTTCCTTTGTTCATGTGTGTGTGTTCTGTATAGTGTATGTTTGAGAGGCATTGCGTTCCAGTATATGGGATATGCATAATTAAATGCCTACAGTAAGCAAGATGGTCCCAGATCCCAGGGACAATGAAAGACAGCACAGGGACCTGGCTAAGCAAATCAGTAGTTGAGGTTTTCCATCAATGTCACAGTTCCGTGATGGTCTGTCCTGTCCACCCTCGGTCCCTCTCCTGTCCCTCTCCTGTCTCCCCTCCTGTCCATCTCCTGTCCCTCTCCTGTACTGTCCCTCTCCTGTCCCTCTCCTCTCCTGTCCCTCTCCTGTTTCCCCTCCTGTCTCTCTCCTGTCACTCTCCTGTCCCTCTCCTGTCCCTCTCCTCTCCTGTCCCTCTCCTGTTTCCCCTCCTGTCTCTCTCCTGTCACTCTCCTGTCCCTCTCCTGTCCCTCTCCTGTCCACTCTCCTGTCACTCTCCTGTCAACTCTCCTGTCACTCTCCTGTCCCTCTCCTGTCCCTCTCCTGTCCACTCTCCTGTCACTCTCCTGTCCCTCTCCTGTCCACTCTCCTGTCACTCTCCTGTCAACTCTCCTGTCACTCTCCTGTCAACTCTCCTGTCACTCTCCTGTCCCTCTCCTGTCACTCTCCTGTCCACTCTCCTGTCCCTCTCCTGTCCACTCTCCTGTCAACTCTCCTGTCACTCTCCTGTCACTCTCCTGTCCACTCTCCTGTCCCTCTCCTGTCCACTCTCCTGTCAACTCTCCTGTCACTCTCCTGTCCACTCTCCTGTCCCTCTCCTGTCCCTTTCCTGTCCCTCTCCTGTCCCCCTCCTGTCCACTTTCCTGTCCACTTTCCTGTCCCTCTCCTGTCTCCCCTCCTGTCCCTCTCCTGTCCCCCTCCTGTCCCTCTTCTGTCTCATCTCCTGTCCCTCTCCTGTCCCTCTCCTGTCCACTCTCCTGTCTCCCCTTCTGTCCCTCTCCTGTCTCTCTCCTGTCCCTCTCATGTCCCTCTCCTGTCCACTCTCCTGTCTCCCCTCCTGTCCCTCTCCTGTCCCTCTCCTGTCCCTCTCCTGTCCACTCTCCTGTCTCCCCTCCTGTCCCTCTCCTGTCCCTCTCCTGTCCACTCTCCTGTCTCCCCTCCTGTCCTTCTCCTGTCCCTCTCCTGTCCACTCTCCTGTCTCCCCTCCTGTCCCTCTCCTGTCCCTCTCCTGTCCCTCTCCTGTCCACTCTCCTGTCTCCCCTCCTGTCCCTCTCCTGTCCACTCTCCTGTCTCCCCTCCTGTCCTTCTCCTGTCCCTCTCCTGTCCCCCTCCTGTCAACTCTCCTGTCTCTCTCCTGTCCCTCTCCTGTCCCTCCTGTCCCCCTCCTGTCTCTCTCCTGTCCCTCTCCTGTCAACTCTCCTGTCTCTCTCCTGTCCCTCTCCTGTCCCTCTCCTGTCCCCCTCCTGTCCACTCTCCTGTCTCCCTCCTGTCCACTCTCCTGTCTCCCCTCATGTCACTCTCCTGTCTGTCTCCTGTCCACTCTCCTGTCACTCTCCTGTCCACTCTCCTGTCCACTCTCCTGTCCCTCTCCTGTCCCTCTCCTGTCCCCCTCCTGTCCACTCTCCTGTCTCCCTCCTGTCCACTCTCCTGTCTCCCCTCATGTCACTCTCCTGTCTGTCTCCTGTCCACTCTCCTGTCACTCTCCTGTCCACTCTCCTGTCCACTATCCTGTCTCCCCTCCTGTCCCTATCCTGTCCCTATCCTGTCCCTCTCCTGTCCCTCTCCTGTCCCCCTCCTGTCCACTCTCCTGTCTCCCTCCTGTCCACTCTCCTGTCTCCCCTCATGTCACTCTCCTGTCTGTCTCCTGTCCACTCTCCTGTCACTCTCCTGTCCACTCTCCTGTCCACTCTCCTGTCCACTATCCTGTCTCCCCTCCTGTCCCTCTCCTGTCCACTCTCCTGTCCACTCTCCTGTCCCTCTCCTGTCAACTCTCCTGTCTCTCTCCTGTCCCTCTCCTGTCCTTCTCCTGTCCCTCTCCTGTCAACTCTCCTGTCTCTCTCCTGTCCCCCTCCTGTCCCTCTCCTGTCCCCCTCCTGTCCACTCTCCTGTCTCCCTCCTGTCCACTCTCCTGTCTCCCCTCCTGTCCCTATCCTGTCCCTCTCCTGTCCCCCTCCTGTCTCTCTCCTGTCTCTCTCCTGTCCACTCTCCTATCCACTCTCCTGTCCACTCTCCTGTCCACTCTCCTATCCACTCTCCTATCCACTCTCCTATCCACTCTCCTGTCACTCTCCTGTCACTCTCCTATCCACTCTCCTGTCCACTCTCCTATCCACTCTCCTGTCCACTCTCCTGTCATTCTCCTGTCACTCTCCTATCCACTCTCCTATCCACTCTCCTGTCCACTCTCCTATCCACTCTCCTGTCACTCTCCTATCCACTCTCCTGTCCACTCTCCTATCCACCCTCCTGTCCACTCTCCTATCCACTCTCCTGTCACTCTCCTATCCACACCCCTGTCCACTCTCCTATCCACTCTCCTGTCCCTCTCCTATCCACTCTCCTATCCACTCTCCTATCCACTCTCCTGTCCACTCTCCTGTCCACTCTCCTGTCACTCTCCTGTCCACTCTCCTGTCTCCCCTCCTATCCACTCTCCTATCCACTCTCCTATCCACTCTCCTGTCACTCTCCTATCCACTCTCCTGTCTGCCCTCCTATCCACCCTCCTGTCTCCCCTCCTATCCACTCTCCTGTCTCCCCTCCTATCCACTCTCCTGTCCATCTCCTTCCCAGGTACAGAGGACTACCGTAGCAGACTGAGTGGAGAGTGTTTCCAGGACCTGGTGTGTCCAGAGAAGTGTCGCTGTGAGGGCACCGTGGTGGACTGCTCCAACCTCAAACTGACCAAACTGCCTCCACACCTCCCCGAGCACACCACAGACCTGTAGGAGCACACACACACCACAGACCTGTAGGAGCACACACACACCACAGACCTATAGGAGCACACACACACCACATACCTGTAGGAGCACACACACACCACATACCTGTAGGAGCACACACACACCACAGACCTGTAGGAGCACACACCACAGACCTATAGGAGCACACACACACCACATACCTGTAGGAGCACACACACACCACAGACCTGTAGGAGCACACACACACCACAGACCTGTAGGAGCACACACACACCACAGACCTGTAGGAGCACACACACACCACACACACACATACACACACACACACACACACACACCACAGACCTGTAGGAGCACACACACACACCACAGACCTGTAGGAGCACACACACACACCACATACCTGTAGGAGCACACACACACCACACACACACATACACACAACACACACACACACACCACAGACCTGTAGGAGCACACACACACCACACACACACATACACACACACACACACACACCACAGACCTGTAGGAGCACACACACACACCACAGACCTGTAGGAGCACACATACACCACAGACCTGTAGGAGCACACACACACCACATACACACACACATACACCACAGACCTGTAGGAGCACACACACACCACAGACCTGTAGGAGCACACACACACCACAGACCTGTAGGAGCACACACACACCACATACACACACACACACCACAGACCTGTAGGAGCACACACACACCACAGACCTGTAGGAGCACACACACACCACACACACACACACACACACACACACACACACACACACACACACACCACACACACACACACACACACACACACACACACACACACACCACAGACCTGTAGGAGCACACACACACCACACACACACACACCACAGACCTGTAGGAGCACACACACACACCACACACACACACACACACACACACACCACACACACCACAGACCTGTAGGAGCACACACAGACACCACAGACCTGTAGGAGCACACACACACACCACACACACCACAGACCTGTAGCAGCACACACACACCACACACACACACCACAGACCTGTAGGAGCACACACACACACCACACACACCACAGACCTGTAGGAGCACACACACACCACACACACACACACCACAGACCTGTAGGAGCACACACACACACATACACAAACCACAGACCTGTAGGTGCACACACACACACCACACAAACACACACAAACACACACACACATACATACACACATACACACACACCACAGACCTGTAGGAGCACACACACACACCACACACACACACACACACACACACACCACAGACCTGTAGGAGCACACACACACCACAGACCTGTAGGAACACACACACACCACACCACACACACACACACACACACCACAGACCTGTAGGAGCACACACACACCACAGACCTGTAGGAGCACACACACACCACACACACACACACCACAGACCTGTAGGAGCACAAACACACACACACACCACACACACCACAGACCTGTAGGAGCACACACACACACCACACACACACACACCACAGACCTGTAGGAGCACACACACACACACACATACACAAACCACAGACCTGTAGGTGCACACACACACACCACACAAACACACACAAACACACACACACATACATACACACATACACACACACCACAAACCTGTAGGAGCACACACACACACCACACACACACACACACACCACAGACCTGTAGGAGCACACACACACCACAGACCTGTAGGAACACACACACACCACACCACACACACACACACCACAGACCTGTAGGAGCACACACACACCACAGACCTGTAGGAGCACACACACACCACACACACACACACCACAGACCTGTAGGAGCACAAACACACACCACACACACACCACAGACCTGTAGGAGCACACACACACCACACACACACACACACACACACACACCACAGACCTGTAGGAGCACACACACACCACACACACGCACACCACAGACCTGTAGGAGCACACACACACACCACATACCTGTAGGAGCACACACACACACCACACACACCACAGACCTGTAGGAGCACACACACACCACACACACACACACACACACCACAGACCTGTAGGAGCACACACACACACATACACACACCACAGACCTGTAGGTGCACACATACACACCACACAAACACACACACACACACACACACACACACCACACACACATACATACACACATACACACACCACAGACCTGTAGGAGCACACACACACACCACACACACACACACACACACACACCACAGACCTGTAGGAGCACACACACACCACAGACCTGTAGGAACACACACACACCACACCACACACACACACACACACCACAGACCTGTAGGAGCACACACACACCACAGACCTGTAGGAGCACACACCACACGCACACACACACACCACAGACCTGTAGGAGCACACACACACCACATACCTGTAGGAGCACACACACACCACACCACACACACACACACACCACCACAGACCTGTAGGAGCACACACACACCACAGACCTGTAGGAGCACACACACACACACACACCACAGACCTGTAGGAGCACACACACACACCACACACACACACACCACAGACCTGTAGGAGCACACACACACCACACACACACACACACACACCACTAACCTGTAGGAGCACACACACACACACACACACCAGAGACCTGTAGGAGCACACACACACACCACACACACACACCACAGACCTGTAGGAGCACACACACACCACACACACACACACACACACACCACAGACCTGTAGGAGCACACACACACCACAGACCTGTAGGAGAAACACACATACCACACACACACACACACACACACACACACACACACACACACACACACACACCACACCACACACACACACACACACCACAGACCTGTAGGAGCACATACACACACCACAGATCTGTAGGAGCACACACACACCACAGACCTGTATGAGCACACACACACCTCACACACACACACACACACCACTAACCTGTAGGAGCACACACACACACACACACACACACACACACACACACACACACACCAGAGACCTGTAGGAGCACACACACACACCACACACACACACACACCACAGACCTGTAGGAGCACACACACACCACAGACCTGTAGGAGCACACACACACCACACCACACACACACAACCACAGACCTGTAGGAGCACACACATACCACACACACACACACACAAACACCACAGACCTGTAGGAGCACACACACACACCACACACACACACACACACCACAGACCTGTAGGAGCACACACACACCACAGACCTGTAGGAGCACACACACACCACACACACACACAAACCACTAACCTGTAGGAGCACACACACACACACACACACACAAACACACACACAAACACACCAGAGACCTGTAGGAGCACACACACACACACCACACACACACACACACCACAGACCTGTAGGAGCACACACACACACACCACACACACACACACCACAGACCTGTAGGAGCACACACACACACACCACACACACACACACACACCACAGACCTTTAGGAGCACACACACACACCACACACACCACAGACCTGTAGGAGCACACACACACCACACACACACACACACCACAGACCTGTAGGAGCACACACACACCACACACACACACACGCACACCACAGACCTGTAGGAGCACACATACACCACACACACACATACACACACCACAGACCTGTAGGAGCACACACACACCACAGACCTGTAGGAGCACACACACACCACAGACCTGTAGGAGCACACATTACACACCACACCACACACACACACACACACACACACCAGAGACCTGTAGGAGCACACACACACACCACACACACACACACCACAGACCTGTAGGAGCACACACACACCACATACACACATGCACACACACCACAGACCTGTAGGAGCACACACACACCACAGACCTGTAGGAGCACACACACCACCACACCACACACACACACACACACACCAGAGACCTGTAGGAGCACACACACACACACACACACACACATACATACACACATACACACACACCACAGACCTGTAGGAGCACACACACACACCACACACACACACACACACACCACAGACCTGTAGGAGCACACACACACCACAGACCTGTAGGAACACACACACACATACACACATACATACACACATACACACACACCACAGACCTGTAGGAGCACACACACACACCACACACACACACACACCACAGACCTGTAGGAGCACACACACACCACAGACCTGTAGGAAACACACACACACCACACACACACACACACACCACAGACCTGTAGGAGCACACACACACCACAGACCTGTACGAGCACACACACACACACCACACACACACACACCACAGACCTGTAGGAGCACACACACCACACACACACACACACACACACACCACAGACCTGTAGGAGCACACACACACACACCACACACCACAGACCTGTAGGAGCACACACACACCACAGACCTATAGGAGCACACACACACCACACACACACACACACACACCACAGACCTGTCGGAGCACACACACACACATACACACACCACAGACCTGTAGGTGCACACACACACACACACACACACACACACACACACACACACACCACAGACCTGTAGGAGCACACACACACACCACACACACACACCACAGACCTGTAGGAGCACACACACACCACAGACCTGTAGGAGCACACACCACACACACACCACAGACCTGTAGGAGCAAACACACACCACACACACACACACACACACACACACCACAGACCTGTAGGAGCACACACACACCACACACACACACACACACCACTAACCTGTAGGAGCACACACACACACACCAGAGACCTGTAGGAGCACACACACACACCACACACACACACACCACCGACCTGTAGGAGCACACACACACACACACACACACACACACACACCACAGACCTATAGGAGCACACACACACACCACAGACCTGTAGGAGCACACACACACACCACAGACCTGTAGGAGCACACACACACACACACACACACACACACCACAGACCTGTAGGAGCACACACACACACCACACACACACACACCGCAGACCTGTAGGAGCACACACACACCACAGACCTGTAGGAGCACACACACACCCACAGACCTGTAGGAGCACACACACACCACACATACACCACACACACACATACACACACCACAGACCTGTAGGAGCACACACACACCACATACACACATGCACACACACCACAGACCCTTTAGGAGCACACACACACACCACACACACACACACCACAGACCTGTAGGAGCACACACACACCACACACACAGACACACACACCACAGACCTGTAGGAGCACACACACACCACACACACACACACCACAGACCTGTAGGAGCACACACACACACACACACCAGAGACCTGTAGGAGCACACACACACACCACACACACACACCACAGACCTGTAGGAGCACACAACACACACCACACACACACACACACACCACAGACCTGTAGGAGCACACACACACACCACACACACACACACCACGGACCTGTAGGAGCACACACACACCACAGACCTGTAGGAGCACACACACACACACACACCACAGACCTGTAGGAGCACACACACACACCACAGATCTGTAGGAGCACACACACACCACAGACCTGTATGAGCACACACACACACCTCACACACACACACACACACACACCACTAACCTGTAGGAGCACACACACACACACACACACACACACGCACACAACACACACCAGAGACCTGTAGGAGCACACACACACACCACACACACACACACCACAGACCTGTAGGAGCACACACACACCACACACACACCACACCACAGACCTGTAGGAGCACACACACACACACCACACACACACACACCACAGACCTGTAGGAGCACACACACCACACACACACACACACACACACACACACACCACAGACCTTTAGGAGCACACACACACACAACCACAGACCTGTAGGAGCACACACACCACACACACACACACACACACACACACACCACAGACCTGTAGGAGCACACACACACACACCACAGACCTGTAGGACACACACACACACCACAGACCTATAGGAGCACACACACACACACACACACACACACACACACACACACACACACACAACACACACACACACACAACACACACCACACACACACACCACAGACCTGTAGGAGCACACACACACACCACTAACCTGTAGGAGGCACACACACACACACACCAGAGACCTGTAAGGGGCACACACACACAATACACACACACCACACACACACACATACACACCACACACCACACACCACCACACATACACACCACACACACCACAAGACCTGTAGGAGCACACACACACACCACAGACCTGTAGGAGCACACACACACCACACACACACATATACACACACCACAGACCTGTAGGTGCACACACACACNCTTCAGGGTTCCCACTAGATGGCCAAGCTGCTATATCGTAAAATGTCCAATGTATTTCATGTATTACAACTATTCAAAATACATTTTAGTTCTTAATTGAAGGTTAGGGTTAGGAATAAGTCCAGCAGTGTGGTTAAGGTTAGGGTTAGGAATAAGTCCAGCAGTGTGGTTAAGGTTAGGGTTAGGAATAAGTCCAGCAGTGTGGTTAAGGTTAGGGTTAGGAATAAGTCCAGCAGTGTGGTTAAGGTTAGGGTTAGGAATAAGTCCAGGCAGTGTGGTTAAGGTTAGGGTTAGGAATAAGTCCAGGCAGTGTGGTTAAGGTTAGGGTTAGGAATAAGTCCAGCAGTGTGGTTAAGGTTAGGGTTAGGAATATCCAGCAGTGTGGTTAAGGTTAGGGTTAGGAATAAGTCCAGCAGTGTGGTTAAGGTTAGGGTTAGGAATAAGTCCAGCAGTGTGGTTAAGGTTAGGGTTAGGAATAAGTCCAGCAGTGTGGTTAAGGTTAGGGTTAGGAATAAGTCCAGCAGTGTGGTTAAGGTTAGGGTTAGGAATAAGTCCAGCAGTGTGGTTAAGGTTAGGGTTAGGAATAATCCAGCAGTGTGGTTAAGGTTAGGGTTAGGAATAAGTCCAGCAGTGTGGTTAAGGTTAGGGTTAGGAATAAGTCCAGCAGTGTGGTTAAGGTTAGGGTTAGGAATAAGTCCAGCAGTGTGGTTAAGGTTAGGGTTAGGAATAAGTCCAGCAGTGTGGTTAAGGTTAGGGTTAGGAATAAGTCCAGCAGTGTGTTAAGGTTAGGGTTAGGAATAAGTCCAGCAGTGTGGTTAAGGTTAGGGTTAGGAATAAGTCCAGCAGTGTGGTTAAGGTTAGGGTTAGGAATAAGTCCAGCAGTGTGGTTAAGGTTAGGGTTAGGAATAAGTCCAGCAGTGTGGTTAAGGTTAGGGTTAGGAATAAGTCCAGCAGTGTGGTTAAGGTTAGGGTTAGGAATAAGTCCAGCAGTGTGGTTAAGGTTAGGGTTAGGAATAAGTCCAGCAGTGTGGTTAAGGTTAGGGTTAGGAATAAGTCCGCAGTGTGGTTTAAGGTTAGGGTTAGGAATAAGTCCAGCAGTGGTGGATTAAAGGTTAGGGTTAGGAAATAAGTCCAGCAGTGTGGTTAAGGTTAGGGTTAGGTTTAAAATCAGATTAGAAGTAGAGAAATTGTAGAACTAGACTGCTTCTGACTTTGGCAACTTGGCCAGATAGTGATGGCCCTCTTCAGCGGTCAGTTTGCTGTAGTGACAGTAATTCATCACAAACTTTATTAATACGTAGCTAATAATAATATACATTAATATCATAATAATAGTATCATTACAGTAAGCCATATAGCTAGCTGTGCGTGCGTACATCTTATGAATCTATTCTTTTTTTTTTTTACATCTATATCTTTGCATTGTTGGAATTGTTGGAAAGGGACCCGTAAGTAAGAATTTCACTGTTGTCTACGAAGCATGTGACAAATGCCGTGCCCACAAATACCGTGCCCACACAATGTATTCCCTATTACTACACAAACATTCACAGACACACACACACACACACTCCCAAACAGACAGTAGTTGCTATGTAACATATACCCGTTCTCTAAACAGATGTCTAGATACTCATGAGTGAGTTAATTCTGGGAAATAATATTTAGAAGATAACTGACGCAAGTCCCCAAGAAAACAACAGGCCCACTGACGTCACATCAACCACACAATGTCTCTCTCTCTCTCTCTCTCTCTCTCTCTCTCTCTCCTCTCTCTCTCTCTCTCTCGCTCTCTCTCTCTCCTCTCTCTGTCGCTCGCTCTCTCTCCAGATTAGATGCACAGTCATAGCCACCTATTTAGACACAAAACAGAGCAAACAATTCATGCTCTATAGCCGAACTGATGCCAGAAAGGGCTTTCTGAGGGGGCCTCTTTGGCCCTAATGAAGCAAACTTGGGGGGGGGGGGGTCGAGAGAGCCGAGCATGGGCGCACATGAAATGGATATGGTCCTGCAATATTGAATTTAGTGGCTTTTAAATCCCAGGAGCATGGTCCCAAATTGAGTTTGGCCTGTTTCAGATCCCTGCCTGTCAGAGCCTAATGCTGAATTTGCTGCTTTCACATTTTCATCACAGACAGGCTCTGGTTTGGCATTCCCCCCGGTTTCTTTTTTAACGTTTTCTTCCCAGTGGCTTTAGTTTGAAAGCCCTGATTGTTTTGAGCCGGGGTGCACTACTCACTCCCTCCCTCCCCTGGGCTTTTTCCTCTTCCTTTCTCACCCCTACCCCTTCTTTCCCAACTTCATCATCACCGCATCCCCCCCCCTCCTCCTCCTCGCTCTCTGGGTTGGGGTGCCGTGCCATGCTGCCTAACCTAACCCTGGCAGCCAGGCAGCATCTGCCCCACACAGGCCCTCTGCCAGGCAGCAGATGTGGACAGTTGACCCAGGATGGTCCCCAGAGCTTGCCTTCTGTGCCGTACCTCTCCTTTGGCTCTCACCCCCCCCAAAACCACTAATGAGTGCTGGCAGGGCACTTTTGCTCCCCCTTCCACCCCCCACCCTCTCTTCCCCTTCCATGGGTCCCCAAAGCCACTGTACACTTGCCCGGACCAAATCAAACTCCCCTTCTGGGCCAAAACACTTCTAGTCACACTAACATTGGATTATACCAGACCCTGATTAGGTCTGGGCTTCTCTGGATGTGTTGAGAATATGGGCCTCCGTTGGCCCCAACCACACCTCCCCAGAGCTGGAGGCATGTTCAACACCTGTCTACACTGCAGTCTAACAGTCTCACAACACAGCAGCTCACTTCAATGCTGTTTAGGAGCAGCTCTCATTCAGTAGACAGGCTGTAAGAGATTACAGTAGAACTCAGGCTTGTAGTTTTACCTAGTCAGGTCATGGATTCAGGAAGAACTCCTAGTTCTGCTGATCATCTGTGCCACAGTGTTCCTATGTTCCCCATCTCACCATGCTCTCGCTCTGTGTGTTTGTGTGTGTGTCTCCACAACAGGATGCTGAGGAGTAACCAGATAGGCTGTGTGGACAACACCACTTTCACAGGCCTGAGCTCTGTACGTCTGCTGTCCCTCTACGACAACCGGATCTCCACCATCGCCCCGGGAGCCTTCACTACACTGCACTCCCTCTCCACCATGTAAGCCTTCTCTCTCTCCATCTCTCTCTCCATCTCTCTCTCCATCTCTCTCTCCATCTCTCTCTCCATCCACCATGTAAGCCTTCCCTCTCTCCATCTCTCTCTCCATCCCTCTCTCCATCTCTCTCTCCATCTCTCTCTCCATCCACCACCTGATTGTCTGTGTGATCACCACCCTCTCCATGTTAGCCTCATCTCCCTCCCTCCTTCTCTCCCCACCTGTCTTCCACCTTATCCATACTCTGTTCCGCCTCCTCATTTTACATTGGTTTTTACATTGTATTCAGTTAGCAGACACTTTTATCCAGAGCAACTAGGGTTAAGTGCCTTGCTCAAGGGCACGCCGGCAGATATTTCGCCTAGTCGGCTCTGGATTCGAACCAGCGACCCTTCCCGTTTCTGGCCAAGCACTCTTAACCGCTAGGCTACCTGCCGTCCTCTCCCGCCGCTCTTCCTACCACCTGACCGTCTGAGGGATCACGCCGTCCTCTCTAGTACTGACACATTCCAGTCTGGAGAGACAGACAACATCCAGTGTTTTATCTGCAATCACAGCTCTCTATGGGTTTAGAATAGTGCTTGCAGATGGTCTGGGTAATTACAATTTCATTTTGTCTCAGTCTCTCGACCCTTGCTATCAAGCTACACATAGTCTGCTATATGCGCCCCGCGCCCTCTGAAGCGTCAAAATATATAGTTGTATCTTTCCAAAACTAGCAACAGCATGAGAATTGTCCTTCTTGGCTGCTCTACAAATATCGACTCACATTGCAGTGGAACATGATTTGAAACGGTGCAATACTTCGTCGATAGCGAGGAAGTTATGTCACGTCTGAGATGAGACTGTCAGATGTGATCGGTATTGACATGTGAAGAGACCTAATGCTGCTATTGAAAAGACATTGTGGGAGTCAGTGTTATGCCTCGTACCCATCGCCACCCAGGAGAGGATGTATTAATAACTGAACATTTATCAGATGAATAAAAGATTAGAGGCTGACATTTCCGGATGTGCACCACCAGCACCTCACATGCAACCCGTACACGGAGTCATGTTCATGTTTAGAATGCCAGAGTTTTCTCCCTCTCCTTCCTCCTGCTCTCGCTCTCCTCCCTCTTCCTCTTCCTCCCTATCTCTCGATGTCCCTCCCGCTCTCTCCCTCTTCCTCCCTTTCTCTCGCTGTCCCCTCCCTCCCGCTCTCTCCCTCCTCCCTCTCTTTCCCTCTTTCTCTCCCTCCCTCTTTCCCCCTCTCTCTCTCTCTCCCTCCCTCTCTTTTCCTCTCGCTCTCCCTCCCTCTCTTTCCCTCTCTCTCTCCCTCCCTCTCTTTCCCCCTCTCTCTCTCTCCCTCCCTCTCTTTCCCTCTCTCTCTCCCTCTCTCTCTCCCTCCCTCTCTTTCCCCCTCTCTCTCTCCCTCCCTCTCTTTCCCTCTCTCTCTCCCTCCCTCTCTTTCCCTCTCTCTCTCCCTCCCTCTCTTTCCCCCTCTCTCTCTCTCTCTCCCTCCCTCTCTTCCCCCTCTCTCTCTCCCTCCCTCTCTTTCCCCCTCTCTCTCCCTCCACCTCCCTCCTGACTCTCACGGAGAGGGAGGGAGAGGAGAGTGAAAGCGCTGCTGTGGTCTGCCAGCTCTCTAATTACCCTGCGGCTGACACAGCCGGATCCGTTTCAGTGCGGCCCGCCTAAAAATACCGTCTGGGTTGTGAACCAGCACTGCGTAGAGTAGGCCAGGCCAGGCAGCAGCACAGCACTGTGTTTGGCCAGCTGTTATCCCAGTGTACAAGTGCAGCAGAGAAACAGTCAATCAGGCTGAGCCAGAGCGGCCTCCTGATCTCTCTCTTCTTTTCTCCTCTCTCAGGCCTAAATTAGAGCTGGGAGGCAGCAAGTGTTTCCGGTGGGTGGGACCAGTTGGGTAAAGGCAACAGTCAGGACAGAGGTTACTCTGTGGGGGGGGGGGGCTTAAACTGTTCTGTACTTTTCTGTTACTTGTGTTATTGTGCTTTATAAAAGCATCTGCCTGCCTGGAGATACAAAGCAATGGACAATGTATTTTCTCATTATTTTCTCTTCTCATAGTAAATACATATGACAATACTTTGTTTACCGGGGGGGGTAAACAAGTAATGATTCAAATCCAACTCTATGGCGGGGGGGGGAAGACAGAACGTATGGCGTTAAATGGGCCATTCCACGAAAGGGGTGCCTTTTAGACATGCAAACTAAAAAAATACTTTCAAATATCAACATTCGATTGCATGGTAGATTTGTTTCGCCTACGGAAAACCATATTTACAGTCCTATGAACTAAAAGCATTTTATCTGCACTCGTACCACACTGTCTGTCAACCGTGTTACTGACACTTATGTCACTGTCTAACTATTGTTTAAAAGCATGTTTGAGATAAAAATCCAACATTTTCTCATTGTACAAATACACTCACATATCAAACTAGTGAAGGTTTGAGGTGAAGATCGGCCATTACTCCATATGTAGTGAAGGAGCATGGGACCACATGGTGTTCATGAAATTGGGAATTTTACATAATGTCCCACACATGATGAAAGTTAAATCAAATCACATTTTCTCCTGACATTAATTGAGTGAACAGGGTTGGTGTTGAGCTCGACCACCTCAGTCAAAGATGATAAAAACAAGTATAAATAGACCAAAAGAGAGAGAAGTCTAACTTCCATTTTCCATCATGCTGTTCGGAGGACCCGAACGATGTCACCTGCTGTCAATCATTCAACTTGCTGGAATGATAAAGCGTTTTTAAGGGGTAAATTGTTTGAATAACAGGGTTGGCCTTGAACAGACGTCAATTCATCACTAATCGCGTTAATATAGATAATAATATTCAGAAAGGACTTTGTTAAAGCAGCCAAATAATTAGGCCTTTTTAAAATGATGGTGAAACCTGGATAAATGTTGGGAACAAGTGGGTTGAAATCTTCCCAGAAGGGACACGGGGCTTGACGGAGGGACATGTCAAAACGCTGAATTTTGGCACTTCGCATTCATTGAAATCTCCATGTGGTCTGTATTAGTGCAATTCATTCAATATACATGTAACAGGCTTTTCAATTCAATATTGGTGGATTTCCACTTAACATATCAAAGGGAATCAATAGGTATCCATTTCGTGGAACGACCCAAATCTCTGCGGTGAGGCCGGGTGGATGACGGTGCATTGTAAGGTCAACATCCTATAATGAATCCACACTGTGGGCTTTGATAGCACAGGAGTCGCCTCAGCTCTTCTGTTCTCAAAAAAGAAAGGCCTTCCCAGCTTATCCCTGTAAACTGTGGGCTGGGTTAGCCTTCCAGTCACTACCGGCCCCACATTGCAGTCCTACACACACACAGGGACACACACTGAACCGCTTCCCATCTGGACTTGAGTGAGTCATCCCTGGAGGCACATTCGACTCTGCTCTTACTATCTGTCACTGTGTCTACGGGTGCTTAAGTGGGACTCACTCGAGGGTGAAAAGTTAAACACCACTAATGGCATCTCAATGCTAGGTATAATTTCTTCCCACCATTTCCCAGGTCAAATACAGGTCACTAGATGACTCAGTGTGTATTGTCCTCTTCAGTGATCAGCTCACCTAGTCTAGTCTACACTGGTCTTGTCAAAGGTTACAAACCTGAAACCCAAGTGAGTCTGACTGTCATGTACTGACACATTTTCTATCTATCTATCTATCTATCTATCTATCTATCTATCTATCTATCTATCTATCTATCTATCTATCTATCTATCTATCTATCTATCTATCTATCTATCTATCTCTCTCTCTCTCTCTCTCTCTCTCTCTCTCTCTCTCTCTCTCTCTCTCTCTCTCTCTCTCTCTCTCTCTCTCTCTCTCTCTCTCTCTCTCTCTCTCTCTCTCTCTCTCTCTCTCTCTCTCTCTTTTTCTCTCTTTCTCTCTCTCTCTTTATCTCTCTCTCTTTTCTCTCTCTCTCTCTTTTTCCCTCTCTCTCTCTCTCTCTCTCTCTCTCGCTCTCTCTCTCTTTTTCTCTCTCTCTCTCGCTCTCTCTCTCTCTCTCTCCCCTCAGTAACCTGCTGTCCAACCCCTATGTGTGTGACTGCCACCTGGCCTGGCTGGGTCTGTGGCTAAAGAAGACCAGGGTTGTGAGTGGGAACCCTCGCTGCCAGAAACCTGCCTTCCTCAAGGAGATCCCCATCCAGGACGTGGCTAACCCTGACTTTACCTGCGACGGTATGGTGCACACATAAATGCGTGCCTGCATGCATGCCACATACACCCCACATGCACGCGCGCACACACACACACCTTCTATGTCTCTCACAAGCCTGGCCCTGTTTCTTCCACACCCCATCAATTTAACCTTCCATCACTAGTATTGAACAACACCTCTGTTTTCTGGCCCCAGGCACTTTGTAAAGGGTCTTATGACACCAGGCTTTGTCTCCAGGGGCCCCTGGCCCTGACTTGTAGCAGGAGTTGCTCCAGTTCCATCTCCATCTACATGCCGTTCATACCTACTTCCCATGAAATCCCACTGGCTGCGTAAAACGCACCGCGAAATCTGCTGCTTCCACCNAACGATCTGCTCCTACTCCGCATCAGATGACCCAGCTTGGTACACACCCCACACCTAACAGGCAATGAACGTAGGCTGGCTGAACCCATAGCACGGGACTATAAAAAAGCAGTGGTGTAAAGAACATAAGTAAAAATACTTTAAAGTACTACTTAAGTCATTTTTGGGGGTATCTGTACTTTACTTTACTTTTACTATTTATAATTTTACTTTTACTTTACCTCACCCACATTCCTAAAGAAAATAATGTACTTTTTACTCCAGACATTTTGCCTGACACCCAAAAGTACTCGTTACATTTTGAATGCTTAGCAGGTCAGAAAATGGTCCAATTTACACACTTATCAAGAAACATCCCTGGTCATCCCTACTGCCTCTAATCTGTCGGATTTACTAAACACATGCTTCGTTTGTAAATGATGTCTGAGTATTGGAGTGTTCCCCTGGCTATCCGTAAATTAAACAAAACAAGAATGATGCTGTCTGGTTTGCTTTATGTAAGGAATTTAAAATAATTTATACTTTTACTTCTACTTTTGATACTTAGTATATTTTAGCAATTACATTACCTTTGATACTTAAGTATATTTAAAACCAAGCACTTTAGACTTTTAGACTTTTACTCAAGTAGTATCTTAATGGAGTAATTTTTTTGTGAGGTATCTTTATGGGTATTTTATCCACAACTTTAAAAAACCACATCCCTGGTGGCGTGCGGCCTTACGGGACATATTGAAAACTCTCCAAGCCTGCCTAACAGACTCATAGAAAGATATCAGGCCAGACAAGCCCCTCTAGCTTTAAGCGGAAGGTGCTTGGCTTAGCTTGCTCTCCTCATCAATATGTATGGTGCATCGACCTAGCTACAACCTTCACTGTACAACAGTCTCTGGGGTGCTAGAACCTTCACTGTACAACAGTCTCTGTGCTGCTTGAACATTCCCTGTACAACAGTCTCTGGGCTGCTTGAACCTTCACTGTACAACAGTCTCTGTGCTGCTTGAACCTTCACTGTACAACAGTCTCTGGGCTGCTTCAACTTTCACTGTACAACAGTCTCTGGGCTGCTTGAACCTTCACTGTACAACAGTCTCTGGGCTGCTT
Organism: Oncorhynchus kisutch; assembly: GCF_002021735.2. Classification (NCBI taxonomy): domain Eukaryota; kingdom Metazoa; phylum Chordata; class Actinopteri; order Salmoniformes; family Salmonidae; genus Oncorhynchus; species Oncorhynchus kisutch. Next base: position 3,987 of record NW_022265179.1, on the reverse strand, counting down.
GAACATTCACTGTACAACAGTCTCTGTGCTGCTTGAACCTTCACTGTACAACAGTCTCTGGGCTGCTAGAACCTTCACTGTACAACAGTCTCTGGGCTGCTTGAACCTTCAGTGTACAACAGTCTCTGTGCTGCTTGAACCTTCACTGTACAACAGTCTCTGTGCTGCTTGAACCTTCACTGTACAACAGTCTCTGGGCTGCTTGAACCTTCAGTGTACAACAGTCTCTGGCCTGCTTGAAGCCGGAAAGCCATGATCCTAGAAGAAATGTCCACCAAGCCTTGCCCACCCTCATGCAGTGGCAGGTACAGGGCTGCAGCGTTAGTCCAATGTTGTCCAGACCAAAATAAATTGAAAAGGGTCCTCTGAAGCTGTTGTATCAGGCCCCCCCGGTGGCTGTAAAACCATTAGTCTGTGCTACAGGATAGAGGTGGCTAGGTTATTGGCACCAGCACCCTTCCCCTATAAGCCAGCTGGGGTAGCACCCATTTCCACCTAGACAATCTGGCACACACCTTCTCCACTACACCACCCTCCCAGATCTTTTTTTGAAAGACATCGGAGCCTAGAAAAGAAAAAAAAAGTCTTCATCCAATCTAATAAAAGAATAAAACTGTCAGGTCATCTGCATACTCAGACAGTACTGTCGTAGGATCCTTCATAACCCCTGGCTCAGAGAAATCAGTAAGCCTCGCTCTTAAAAACAGAGCATTGGTTCAATTGCCAGACAATATAGCTGTCCTGAAATTGAGTATCCTTGCCTAATACCCCTATGGACGGGGATGGGGCAGCTCAAACCACCCTCCACTTTCACCATACATGAGGCCCCAGTATACAGCAAACACATCCAAGAAAAAAACCTCATCCCCAAACCCAAAGGCTTTCATTGTTTTGAACAAGTGCTGATCAAAGCCTTCTCCTGATCCAAAACGTAAACCCACATTCACATCAGACAGTTTACAAATGTCTAAAACATCTCTTATCAGAAACAAGTTATCAACAATTGAGTGGTCAGGTAAACAATAAGACTGGTCCTTGTGGACCAAAGCCCCAGATATTATTTCAACCTGTTTGAAAGACACTTAGATATCATTTTATATTTCTGCCCAATTGAGGAATTCCATGTAACAACTGTTCAGCAAACAGAGGATCACAATCCTCTGCCTTATAGAGGGCAGAGTAGAAATCCACGGCATGTTGGCGCACCTCTCCGTCATCCGTGGTCACCTTCCCATCAGGGAGACGAAGGTAGACCATCTGTTTACGCTGCAATGTCGACTGCCCTGGGTAGCGCTTGGAGCATCCATATCCTTGAAGGTAGCAAAGCTAGACCTAATCAAGGCACCCTTCACTCTTTCATGTAAAAACAGACTCAGTTCATTTCTCTTGTCCTGTAAGTTCATGACTAGTCTGGGGTCATTCTGAGTGAGCAACTTAAATTCCATAGATTTGATGTCCTCTTCAAGGGCCCTGATAGTCTCTTAAACTTCAATACTAGATAGAGCAGTATACTGTGTGACAAAACAGACGTATTTGGGCCTTCCCAACGTCCACCCATTGTCTCAAGGACTCCAAATGCCATTTAACAACCCTCCATTTGTCCAAAACAACAAAAACATTTCACATTACATGGTGACATGTAATAACTTAACATTAAAATACCAATAAGGTGACGACCTTTGTGGACAGGACAGGTAACAATATGGAAAAACCCACAGGAGTAATGTCACACCTTTCAAACCTACTACAGTAGTGATCAGATACATACAACCTGTCTAACCTTCCAACCCTACTACAGTAGTGATCAGATACATACAACCCTGTCTAACCTTCCAACCCTACTACAGTAGTGATCAGATACAAACAACCTGTCTAACCTTCCAACCCTACTACAGTAGTGATCAGATACATACAACCTGTCTAACCTTCCAACCCTGCTACAGTAGTGATCAGATACATGCAACCTGTCTAACCTTCCAACCCTACTACAGTAGTGATCAGATACATACAACCTGTCTAACCTTTCAAACCTACTACAGTAGTGATCAGATACAACAACCTGTCTAACCTTCCAACCCTACTACAGTAGTGATCAGATACAAACAACCTGTCTAACCTTCCAACCCTACTACAGTAGTGATCAGATACATACAACCTGTCTAACCTTCCAACCCTACTACAGTAGTGATCAGATACATACAACCTGTCTATCCTTCCAACCCTACTACAGTAGTGATCAGATACATACAACCAGTCTAACCTTCCAACCCTGCTACAGTAGTGATCAGATACATACAACCTGTCTAACCTTCCAACCCTACTACAGTAGTGATCAGATACATACAACCTGTCTATCCTTCCAACCCTGATACAGTAGTGATCAGATACATACAACCTGTCTAATCTTCCAACCCTACTACAGTAGTGATCAGATACATACAACCTGTCTAACCTTCCAACCCTACTACAGTAGTGATCAGATACAAACAACCTGTCTAACCCTACTACAGTAGTGATCAGATACATACAACCTGTCTATCCTTCCAACCCTACTACAGTAGTGATCAGATACATACAACCAGTCTAACCTTCCAACCCTGCTACAGTAGTGATCAGATACATACAACCAGTCTAACCTTCCAACCCTGCTACAGTTATGATCAGATACACATAACCTGGCTAACCTTCCAACCCTACTGGTTTGATTCCAGGCTAAATCCTCCGGCCGTGATTGGGAGTCCCATAGGGCGGAGCACAATTGGCCCAGCGTCGTCCGGGTTTAGCCGGTGTAGGCCATAATTGTAAATAACAATTTGTTCATAACTGACTTGCCTAGTTAAATAAAGGTTCAATAGATTTTTTTCATTTTATTAATATTGAGAGAACCTACCCTTAGTACCTCCATATAGAAAAGGGAAGGAAAAACAGAAGGAACCACAGAGAAAACAGACAAAGAGAGAAAAGCACCCTATGAGGCATGATAATCATCATTGTTTAAATTGCATCTTAACCTTACCCCGTTTCCCACTACCTTTTGCTGCCATGACGGCAGTAGCAGAAACGCTTCTTCACACTCAACTGGTCTAACCCCACCATCTTCTGGAACACCACAGCTGACCTCACAAACTTATCAACATAAAAAATCTGATAATTTTAGACATTTGGCAAAAGTCTGGTCCAGGACCCAGACCCCTTTACCTCTAGATTGTAAATTGAGTCATCGCCAGCTGCTATCGTGTCGACAGGGATATCAGAAATGTCCAGATCCTTCTCCTGATCCTCCTCAACTGAGGCCACAGACCCCTGACTGCCCTCTTCCACATACCTCTCAACACTCCCCACTTGCACCCCCATCACTCGTACCGGGCATCTCCTCTACTACCTGGGTGACTAGATCCACCTGAACCCCCTCCTGTACCCCATCACTCATAATGGACATCTCCTCTACTACCTGGGTAACTAGATCCACCTGAACCCCCTCCTGTACCCCATCACTCATAACGGACATCTCCTCTACTACCTGGGAGACTAGATCCTACTGAACCCCCTCCTGTACCCCCATCACTCATAACGGACATCGTCTCTACTACCTGGGTAACTAGATCCACCTGAACCCCCTCCTGTACCCCATCACTCATAACGGACATCTCCTCTACTACCTGGGAGACTAGATCCTACTGAACCCCCTCCTGTACCCCATCACTCATAATGGACATCTTCTCTACTACCTGGGAGACTAGATCCTACTGACCCCCTCCTGTACCCCATCACTCATAATGGACATCTCCTCTACTACCTGGGAGACTAGATCCTACTGAACCCCCTCATGTACCCCCATCACTCATAATGGACATCTCCTCTACTACCTGGGAGACTAGATCCTACTGAACCCCCTCCTGTACCCCATCACTCATAACGGACATCTTCTCTACTACCTGGGAGACTAGATCCTACTGAACCCCCTCCTGTACCCCATCACTCATAATG